>NW_009714158.1:46899-61532 GCF_000703405.1 Apaloderma vittatum | reverse complement strand
TTCCAGCCTCAATAATTCTGTGGTTCTGTGAAAGAAGAACAGTGGGAATGAGGAGGATTTCTTTTTTCTTTTCTGTTGTTATTGGGAAGAAAAGCAATAGTTAACTATGTGATAGCCCCAAATGCAAAATGTGTAATGCGTTTGAGAGGGATTTCTCCTGTACTGCCTAGACTCTTCAATGCTTTGCACACCAGTTTGAGCAGTGGAAGCCTTTGTGCAGATGCGTGTACTGGCTTTCTGTGCTGCTGCATGAAAAATAGGAAATACTAGAGTGAGTTTTGCAGAGAAGTGAAAATAAATTGATTATTTTATTCTAAAATACGCATGTCCTGTAGTTTTCAGACTTTGAATCTCTTGGCTTGAAGAACTGTATTTTACTATGCTGTTATGTTCAAATGAGGGGGAAGGTGTATTGTAGTCACACTCAGCTCCATTGAGAAGATCTTTGCTATGATCTTGAGAGTTGAGCTTTCTTGATTTTGCATGAAAAGTGCCTCAAGTAGTATGATTTCAGATGGCAGTGAAGGAATAAATTCTGCATATGATTTTAGAGATAAATCAAAAAGGATGTTGTGTTTTAGCATAAGAACTTTTTTTTTAATCAGGACATGCACCTAAATAAACCCCTTCTTTTTTTTCTGGTAGAAGCATGCAGTATGGCTTGTGATGTAGTAGTTACTTTACATATAAGCTACTTTATGCTGTGCACTTTGGGGCCTGTAGTCTTCCCCTCCACATCAAAGAGGCAAGCTGTGTGATCCGCTTCCCCCAAAATGTAGGGCGAAATATTTGTAATAAATACAGCCTGAACAAAATGAGTTGAGGGAGTTGTTTGCTGTTCTGAGAATCATGATGGGCCAGAAACTATCCCATGCTAGCTAATGAGTTACTGTATTTTAGTTGCCCTACACTATCTGAGAAGCAGGTAAGTGTCAAAGCACTTTGCCAGGGAACAAAACTGCACATCTCCAGTTCTTTCAGAGGGTACTTTATGTAAAATACATCCTCCAGGCCAGTCTGGGTGTTTGATATTCTCAAAGGGACCCAAATGGATGAGGTTCAGTCCTTCTTAACTCCATGTCAGCAGAGATTATGTCTCCAGCTGAGTTTCCGTGTGCTGGGAAACTTCCTCAGTTTCTTTGCATGGTAGTCCTGATGTGTATTCCGTTTTCCTCCTTTTCGTTTGATTAAGTGTTTCAGTGGTGATTAGCTGTGGAGCAAATATTTCTTAGACTTGTGTTTCCCCATATGCAGTAAAAATCCTAAACCTATGTAGACTTGGGTAACTGAACGGTATTTCTGGCTTCCCATCCGTGGACACATGGACAGAGGAGACGTAAGATGTTCATCTTCACATGTCTATGGGACAACTTGTGGTTGGATTTCCATGCTTATGCTTCAAGCTCAAAACAGCATTTGGGAGGTTAGCGGAACGTGTTATGAAGTGTGACAGGCTGGGTAAGAAGCTCAAGAATTGATTATAGTTTTGGTAAGTTGCTTTCCTCATCAGTAGAGGGGGTTAGTTGTATTGTGTCAGAGTCGGTGTTGACGTGGAGAAGAGTTTGCTGTACTAAGGTGACGGCTGAGGTGTTGTTAGTGAAGGTGTTCAGAAGTTGCTTAACTATAGAAAAAATAGGTATTGGCTTTCCACAGAATCACGGAATGTTAGGAGTTGGAAGGAACCCTAGAAGATCATCTAGTTTTATATGTGTGTTAAGTACAGAAATGCATAGTGTATATCTAAACCTCTGTCATTTCTGTTGGTTTTTTTTTTAAAAAAAAAAAGGACAGATGCAGTGTCATTTTTAAAAGAATGCTGTAAATGATACGATGTAGCTTTCATTATCATTAAAGTGTGTGTGTGTGTACATGTAAGATACGTGTACATATATATGGTTCTTAAACTGGGAGACTGCCAAGCAAAAGATTATCTGTCAACATACAGCCTGACTGCTTGTGCATGTGTATGATTATGCCAACTTGGGTAGCCTTGTGAGCATAGGTCTTAAATATTATTATCATCATCTTAAAAACTATTAATAGAAGGGAGGCAGCACTGGTATCATGTACTCAGAACTAGAGAAAAGATGAGGGAAATCATACTTGGAGGTCTGCTAATCCCACTTAAATGTATTTAATGCCTGCTGATTTTCTGTCAAATGTATTTTAAATGGATGTATAGGGACTTTTCAAGTCAGGTGTCGAACGTTTGAGTTGTCAGAAATGCAGATGTCGGGTAAGAAAGTGACCCTGCAGCTGGAGGATGGGAAGGGGCACAACAGTGGTATTTACAAAATTGCCTTGAGGCTTCAGTCACTATGTTCCTATTTTTGTGTTTTATTTTTTTTTGAGTAGACTAGAGAGTTTTTCTTCTGATAACAGAATTCAGTGTTGATAGATCATTGATTTCCAAGCAGCAGCTGGAATTACTTAGCAGATAGACAAGAGCAGCTGCAGACCTTACTAGCAGTAACCGAAGGATTCAGGTACACAGTGAGTTTCCACCTGGCTTTTCGGTCCTTTCATCACATACACAAGACTCTGGTGGTGTATTCCTGAGCGTATTTTGTTAAACACCCGAGCAGAAACGCCAGACTACCGTTGTGCTAAGCAAAGCCTGCTCCTCTCACCACCTCACAGCAGGTTTATTAGCAGAGGGCCTGAAGCTGGGTGAGGATCACGGCTCGCTCACCCTGCTCGTCTCCCTTGCTTGCCCATCGGGCCCTTTGCTTGCCTTACAGCAGCACCTAGTGGCCATTTCTGTAGATTACTACCCAGAAATCCCGGGATTCATCATACAGTCCAAAACCTGACTCCCCTACCAGTTTCCTCCTTGCCCGCTGCCTGACTCATCAGGACGGCGTTAAAGCCTGCATCAGTCGGTGCGGAAGGTGAGACAGGGGCTGTCACTCGCCCTCGTTGGGTGTGATCTGCCTCAAGAGCAGGTTGTGGTAGCCTGCAGGGAAAGGGAGACTACGGAGGCATTATCCTTGCAGTTTCCTTCTCTTTGGGAACAAAAGGTTATCTTGCATGCAATGTCGGGTCTGCACAGGGTGCTGTTGCCTGAGGTGTAAATCAGAAGTGAAAAATCTCTAGGTGTAGCTAAGGATTAAGCTGAGAGGAGGAAAGATGAGAAGAAATGAGATGTTGAGGACATTTTATAACAGCAGGAAATGAGATGTATGCAATGGCATTCTCTGTGCATCCATTCCTTCTGGTAATTGTTTCAGTGCTTTGATCAGGTTCAGCCTGGCAGAGGTTAGAAATCGTCCTGGAGATAATAAATTTCCCACAAGTCAGGAGTGTCTGGGGAGCAGCAGACTAGAAGAAACAAGTTCAAGTTAGTGCTTCTGTCAAGCAAAGGCAACAGCAGTAGCTTTCTAAAGGTAATGGAGTTTGATAGGAAAAGTATAGCCATCCTAACCATAGAATCAAAGAATCCCAGTTACTGGGTGCCAGCAATCTGTCCTTTACGTGCAAAGCTGTGGGAGAAGGGACTTCACACCTTCCATGGCTTGTCATTCCCATACCTCAAAGGTGAACAAGCAGTGCCAAACTCCCAGCACATGGCCTTGGTGGCAGTGAGAAGGTTTATCCTCCCTCTCGACCCTAAGGGGTCAAATGCCTTGGCAGCCTTGGTGTTGCAGGGGGTGAGTTGTCATATAACCCCTCTTGAGAGGGCTCCTCCACTCCAGCACAGTGCATCTGGGATGACACAGGTCAGCGGCTCCCAAATCAGAGCTGTTGTGTGCCCCTAGATGGACAGAGAAAGCCACAAAGCCGCGGTCCCTGTCACGTTACAGCCAGTGGGCAGAGTTGGGATACACAGCGACCCCACAGGGGTTTCACACGGCTTCCTCCTTAACGCTGCTTCTCCTGAGCAAACAGTGCCCTTCTGTATGGCACGTTGAATGAGCTCTGCTTCCAAACAAACTGTTTCAGCGGACTCCACAAACTAAGCTATGCAAGGCAGCCGATTGAACTGCAGAAAATTTAATTTATATGGAGAACTGAACCCCACATTTGGTTGTTCCCGGGAGAATCTCACCAGTGAATTGGCCTGAAATAACCAAATGAGGGCTCAGGCATGCAAGCAGCCTCCTTACGTATTTCGCACCAGTGTAGACACTCAGCCCTTCATAGCCAGGTCACTCAACAGCAGCAAGATGGGCATGCATCCCTGGTATGGTTCACACCACTGCTGAGGCAAAGGCATCTGAAACCATACGGAAGCATGAGAAAAGCGGTAATAAACACGACATCAGTGAAAATAGTAACACAAACCATTGAGAAAGCAAAAGACGGGCATTAAAAGTACATTCTTTTGTAACCCTTTGGGTTGGTATACTGCCACAGTACACTGATAAAGCATCCTGCTTCATGTTTAATAAATATAACGGAAGCATAGATCATAGGAAGCACTGTCACTGCTTGCTTTTATGGCAGGGAAGAAAGAAGTCTGACCATGTACGTAAGCCAGTTTTCATGTGGTAATGTTCCCTTTGGCCTGTGGGTCGCAACACTTAGATTTAATGTTTTCAGGGGAGTTTGGGATTACTGAAACAAAATGCCGCTGGTGCTGTTGCAGTACTAAAGCATCTCAGATGAACAGCAGCAGGAGCAGCAGTACGGACGGCGCGTGCTGTGGGCTTGCTTGTTCTGCAGTGCTTTGTGCTCACTGGCAACAGGTGCAGCTGCCAGCTAAATCTCCTGTGTGCATTCACTAACAAATACTATTGGCATATGTCGTTTGGTAGTAAACAAGTGAGAAGACACATTTGCATTGAAATGCTTTAAATAAACTGAAATTTCATGGAAAAATTAGAAATTGGGGGAGGGGGGAATTTCCAACTTGTTATTTTTCCTAAAATCCCACAAAGCCTCCTTCTTCTGTTACCTGTAAGCCATGTTGCATACCTTATTTTATGCTAATGGTACTTTATGCTTCTAGGAGTTACATGTAAAAATCTTTTACACTCAAATGTGACATTTAATGGATGTATCATATTTGATACAGTTTGTTTACAGGATGTTACTTGGTTAACGTTTCTGGCTGATAAGAACAATATGACTAAGCTCTATATTAATTCAAATAAGGCTGTTGTTTTTGAACAGTCATTTCTTCGTGTTTTGATTTCAGAAGTTATGACTCTTTCTTGCACTGCTTCCCATAAGCACCCCAAAATGGATAATTAGGTATGTTACTTGTCCAGTTTTGGGCTTATGGTATCCTTAACTACTTATTTTCATGCTGTTAGCTCCCTGGGGATTGTTTTCTGTAATAAGTATTTCTGTCACTTAGCAACTCTTAGTGTCTTCAAATCTTTTTTTTAGCTTCCAATACAGAACAGTTGGATAAATTGCAGATAGAGCAGTGTTGATAAAATCACCAATAAAAGGTAGTTGTAGCCCAATATCATCAGTTTAGTATTTTGTTGCATAGAAATCTTTTGAAAAGTTTGGAATTAAAAAAAAAAAATCCCTGGTACTTTTTCTGGCTTTTCTTCCTAGATGATTTTCAAGTGCATTAAAATGTGTGCTAAACTGTGTTTTCACCTATAAATTTTGTTTTAACTTATACAGGACTGTGAAACATTAGATTGTCCATCTTCTCTTAAATGCTACTCCTTTGTACTGCTGACTGGTATTTCATTTTACTACCTGTTGTTCTTAACTTGAAAGAATCCCCTTTGAGGTCTTATTCTGCACACTCCTTGTTTCAGGTTTCCTCAAGTACTTTTCAGTCTGATGCAACTAATTCTACAGAAGCATGTCAGAAGTCGTCATTGTTTCAGTTTGCAGAGGTGAGTTTCTTTAAAAAGGATTGTCCTTCACAGTATTTCCTCTGAAGATGTTTTGCTGTTCAGCTGAAAGAGAAATCAAAACCCTTTAGCTGAAATTCATGCTTTTATTTGATCCTTCCTTTTGGATTTATTTATCGCATAGATAGGTCAGACTTGAAGTACAAGAGAGTATGTTTAGGAACATGGTGGAAGCCCTGTGCAATTAATGGAGCTGTGGTTTAAGCAGTGATTTAGAGATGTGTCTTTCCTACACTTTGTTCTAAACTTAGTTCTAGTTACTAGAGTATTGCTGACTAAAGTTTTAACATGTATTTGGATGTTACAGTTTGTCCTTTATCTTGTGGCTGCTTTAGTTGCCTAGTCCATCAAAAATAACTAGTTTTGTAATTTCCAAAGTTTTCTTCCGTTGTTTAACCACTCAGTAGCTCTATGCAACTATGGTTTAGTTTTGCAGTGTACAGTATTTTTGTCAACATATTTCCAGTTATTGCTAGAAGTGCAGCTGTGGTGTGGTTTTTTGGAGGGTGGGTTTTTTGGGTTTTTTTCCCTAAGTATACACTATTCATCCCAATTTTAATGGATTTCATTCACATAAATAATACAAGAAGAATGAGATTTGAAGGAGTTCTGGTCCTCTGCCAACATCACTTGCTTGTTGATATCCTACCAGCTTTTGAAATGGTCGTAACCAAGTGATATAGAAATATTTAGCTCTAAATACTGATTGTACAGGACACTGGGTAGTGTTTGAGTAAGTGGGTATGGACAGAAGTTTTGTCATAGCTGGGGCTTCTTTTTATTGCCTGTTTTCACAGCAGCTGTGAATTTGACTCCTGTATCTTTAATACTCCTTGATGTGTGCACCTTCATATTCTTCCCTAAACATCATTTATAGAACAGGTGCACTGCAATCCTAGCACAAAGGAAATATGCTAGTTTTGGTTTGTTTTGGTGTTTGTTTGTTTAACATCAACCTACAAGATGTGAGTTTCAGCTTAAGATCTGAAGCTTCCAAAATGTATTGGAAATGAATTAAAGCACTGATCCTTTATTTCTGATAAAAGATAATGGCCTGAGTGAAGTACATAACCTGCAATTAGTCTATTAAATGACCTTCTGGCTTTTCTTGTTAGAAAGAGGAAATGCCTGGTGTGCTAGCAATGAAAAGCACTACTTAGAAGCTTCCTAAAATTGGTTAATTCCAGTGTCACGTAGTGCTACTAAGTCAACATCCATCTTCCAGTATTTCTAAGCTGCTTTTGTATACTTACACTGTCAGTTGAGCAGTGTCACACCTTGTACAGCTCCTCCTGATAACAGTCTGTTTCTTGAATTGCACTGCTAAATCTTTTAGAAGAGTAAGGCAAATACCAGCTCACTCAGTTGTTTCAGTTCATTTTACTGCCTGAGCAGGAAAGTGTCACAGCCGTGTAGTAGTGAGCAGGAGTCGTGTTGTGTACTGCAGGGCAAACTCTTGCTGAGGGCTTGTGACTGCTGGCATTTCCTTACCTGTTGCAGAAGAGCCTCGGTGGGTGCCAGGAAACGAGCTCACCTGCACTGCTAGAACATACGGTTTAGAAGTAACTCACTGATGATCAGTAATTAGAAATGAATATTAGCTAGTCTTATTTTTCAAGGATGTCGAGCAGCCTATAGTGGGGCTGCACCTAACCACTGCATGGTAGGTGTATATGTGTCAGTGGCAAAGTAACTGGTACTTGTACTAGGGTCTTAAATTAACCAGAAGTGTCATTTACAACAAAAATAATTGATGAATGTTAAACAGTATAAAATGCAGTTACTTTATTGTCTGGGATAGATCCGGTAAGTCAGAGTACCTGCATGCATTGTGTCCCTGTCCACACTTACCTTCTGTGCTACGTAGTAATTTGTGCTTTATCAGCATCACCATGCAGCAGTTTCAGGTCTTCAGTGAACTGAGAAATACAATACAGTATTAAATACTTTGTTTGACATACCAGTGGGCAAATAGAAGCCCTTCAAAAAAGGTCTCAGCCCGTTCTGTGGATCCTAGGAGTTTTCCTTGCAAAAAATAATACAAGTCACCGTTTCACAGATCACCCATTTATGCATCTCCTGGAAAGCAGATCCTGTTCTTTGTATGGGTGTGCTGGGACTAATTTGTTTGGGTTTAGGTAGCAGCAGTCTTTCTGTGTGATGAATCAGGAATGTAGCATGTTGAAGTTTGATATTGAAACTAAAGAGTTAAGTAATACAAACATAATTGTTATTCTGGCAGATCTCTTCAAGCACATCGCAGCCTGGAGTCCCGAGAGCTGTAAAACAAACGGAGGAGTCTGCGTTGTTTCAGTTCGCTGAGGTATAATGGCTGAAGCATGGTGGGGGGAGGATGGGAGGAAGCAGCAGAAGTTATCACTGCATGGCTGAACACCCTGTCCTGTAAGGGATTCCCATCAGTAGGTGTTTATCTTCATGACAGTATTGTGTTAAGAAAATAAGGGTTGGGGGCCGTAATCTGTGATTGGACGAAGTACTGGCCAGTTCTGCCAGCTGTGGCATAAACAAAAGATACTGGGCTGGTGAACATTACCAAAGGACCACTGCAGACGTATGTTCCAAATGGCCTCTTAATTGCATCTAGGAAAATAACAAATAAAAGATACTCTGAAATGACACTATGCAGGTGGTGACTTATAAAGCCTGTAAATTACCCCTAAAGATGTAAGCTATTCTTCCTCCTTGGAGTTCTTAAAGATTGCTTTTGAGAACTTTCCCCCATGTGTTTAATGTGCCTCTGTGAATTACTTTCCACATGTATACTCTTCTTGCCCATTTGAGGGAGTCTGGTACTGCTTGCAGAATCAGTTATATTAAAGGTATATTCAGGATGCATCTGAAAAGACTGGAATTGGAGCTGGTGCTATTGTGGAGAGGAGCACAATGGCACAAAAAGATACTCTCTTTGTTATTCCGTGTGCTTACAGAGATTTGACTATGAACAGCACCTTTCTTTCTGTTAAATGTTAAGCTAATTGTGTACTGTGTGTATTCAGCTTTTCTAGGATGGGCCTTGGTGTATTTCTTAAGAGGCCTAACTGAGAAAAAAACAATTTACTGATTCAGTCCCTATAAAATACCTGACTACAAACACTCTTCTTATAAGAGATACATTAGAGTTAATATCTCTAATCATGCGGATGTTTTCATATGTGCCACCTTTATTTAAAGTTACAGATCAATGTGGAAAGTTCTTTTGAGAAAATTAGTGGGATTGAGCAGGATGAAGCCATGTACTGAAGGCAACCTTTTAAACCAAGTGAAAGAAGCCCAAGAACAGTTCTTGTAAAAATATTAAAATGTGTGTGCAGTCTGGAGGGGGGTGTATTTTTTGATTGATTTTTCGGTGTCTGGAGATAAGGGACAGATATATGAAAAAGCCAAAAAACAAACAAAAAAACCACAAAAGACCCCTTACTGTCCATGCTTATTCCTCCTATGTTACACCGTTGTTTTGAAACCTTAGTAGCAATGACTAACATGTTTTATCTGTAGCAATAGAGAAATGGCATTTTTCTAACATTGCAGCCTGATTTCATTTAGGTTGTTCCAGGGGAAAGTATTGAGCATACTACAGAGCCTCTTTAAGCTTTCTCCCCCCTGCTATTAAAGCTGCTTGTGCTCTTTCACATCTAAGGGCTTTCATTTGCACAGGGTGCCTTTGTCAAGTTTGGCAAAAATCCCCTCCCTGACTGTGCTGCTTCTTGCTGGGTCCTGTCTATCCAAACGCACGACTACATTTAGTAAGCTATATTATGGTAGGCAACTTGCCGTAGGCCTCTGTCAGCAATGTGCAGGGCCACAAAAGAAAAAAAGAGAGGGAGAGAAAGTAGTTACTCAGCCAGTAGCCAAGCAGACCTGTGAAGAAATGTGAAGCGTGCTGTGGTAGGATGGGCCTGGAGACTTTTGGCAGCCGTCCCAGCTCAGTTTTGGTTCTGGCTGGGTGTTGTTCATATGTTCCTTTTCTCTCCGCCACCTTTGCAGTAGGGTGAGTGCGAGTGCTGCTTTGTGCAGACAGCAATCCCATTGAGTGGGTTTCTCATGTAAAATGGACACCTTTACTCCAGGAGTACAAGTCCCCTGTCACTCAGGAATGGCTCATTATGTGTAGACATAGCGTGGGATTCTTTTTGTCTATACAGCCTCAGCTCACCTTTCATCTGATTGTCTAGCCCCAGTGCTATAGTCATCAATTAAAGCTGCTGAGTATGCAGCTAATGAGGCCTGCCCAGTCACTTGCCACAACAGATGATGAAAATGCTGGGACTACTGGGACTTTGGTGGGTCCTGTGGGTGCGCAAACAAGCACCTTGGAGGTCTTCAAAGACGATAGACTGTCCTCACACGAGTTATTTGAAACATGCAATGTTGCCAAGTTATGCTCTTGGCTTTCTAGTTCTGCTCTGATACTGCAAATACTTGGTCCTACTTTCATCCTTCTGATTCGTTACCTTTCTGGAAAGCCCTTATATAGGCCAGAGATTTCTGAGCAGTGGGCTGTGTTCCTTAGCGCAGTGGCTGTTTGCAAGCCGTCCGCTCACGTGGGCTGCTTGCTGTCATCCTCCTCACCGCGTGAGGGAAGGGGAGCAGATGGGACCCCGTGCTCTCTTGGTCTTGCTGGATGTGTGTTTGGCAAACGCGAACAGATGGTGGTGACTGCTTCGTTGAGAAGAAACAAGAGTACCTGTTAGATTTACTTAGTTAAACTCTCACCGTTATTAAACAAAGAAAATGCTTCCAGAGAGCGGAAGCAATAAAATTTCTGGTGTAACCATCTTGAAAACGAAAAGAAGTCGAAACCTCCAAGCTCTTCACTTTCCGCTGTTTTTCTGCCATTTTTCTATAGGTGAATTTAATAAAAAAATCACATGCACCATGAAACAAGGTGGAATTCTCTTTGCTAGTCCAGCAGGTTACTATCATTTAGGAAAAACGCGTGCCTGAGGATGATTTTGTCCCTGCTTGCATTCTCATGTACTCACTCTGAGTGGGCTTGTGGGCAACCCTTGCTGCTTATTTCTGTGCTGAACAGAAGGTTTCAGTTCAGAACTTTTGGTCAGATTACCTTGAAATTGGGACTGTGAGAGCTGGTCAGTGTCTTTTCTTCCAGCCTTCCCTTAGGTAAAGCTGTGATCTTCCCAGGTAAAGCTGCTAAATATCTGTGTTGAAGTGAAACGCCTGTTGTAGGAGAGAAATTAAAAAGTGGTACCATGACACATGCTTCCTATATAAACTACAATGTAATATAGTAGCTATAATGCTGACCTGCAGTGTAATAAAAGATAATAACTTGATCCTAATGGTCCCCGAGTTAAATCTCTACATGAGAAGGGGCTATTTGTGGTTACAGCACTGCAGGTTCTGATTATTATAATTAAAACTGGAAGATAGTGTTAAGACAGGGAATGAGATCTGTAATCTCACTGATAAGTGATTGATCAGCCATCCCTTTTGATGTTTCACCAGCAATTTGGACAGAATGAGTTCTACTCCTACGTCTGGCATTTTGTTTTCCTGACTATGAAGAGAAATTTTTTTTACTTATTTTTTTTTTTAGGAACACCCATTCTCTTATCAAAATCAAATTCTTCATCTGTTAGTACTGCAAGCATCTCACTTGCATTTTGTTAGGAACACTTATTAAAATTGTACATCAGGAGGCAAGATATGCCTACATGTTCTGAGGTGAGACTTCAGTGTGTAGGTGTTTTTTCCTTTTCTGCCATTCATATTGCACTGAAAAAAATCATTAAGAGCTGAGAATTTATTAGGGTGGAAAGATAAAAAGTTGAGGCCCTCTTCCTGCAAAGTGCAGTGTATAAATCACTCCCGTGCAGTCATGAGTAGGTTTGCTGAACTGTCTCAGAGCAAAACTAAGGTTTTGAAATATTTTAGTTTAATACTAAAAATTATTGTTACTTCATATTTGAGTATATTATTCACTGTATTTTAAATAGTTTGCAGTAAAATGGATGTCCTGTTTTTTAATGGGGGGTGAGGTGTGATGATGTGTGTATAATGAATCCCCTTAACGATTGAAAAGTGAACTCTTCAAACAATCTAATTAAAAAGAAAGACAGTAAACAGAAAGAAGGGCTAACCTGATAATTTTTTTTTCTGAAAGATCTTAAGTGTGATTTTTGTGATGTGACAGATTACACAGAAACACTGGTGGTCTTGCCCCTAATCTTAGGGCTTTTCAAGGCTTCCAAGTCAAATACTACCATGTAATGCCATGCCAAAAAAAGATCAAATATGAGAAATAATGATTAGTTCTTGCATTGGTGAACTCATAATGCTGCACTTGGAAGCAGGTCAGAAAAAAATTTAGCAGTAAGAGCGATTCCCTGCGGTGCGGTGATAGTTACTTACTCAGTGCTGCTGCTGGCATACCAACATCTATTTAGAAGGCTAGATTTGATTTCCAGATGTGAGGTCTTAAATCTTTTTTCTAACTAAAAAAAGTGAAACAGACAGTGCCTATGAGGCCAAATGGTCCTCTTCCATACCTAACCAAATGGGGCGAAAAATGCCCACGCTTTCTGGGAGAATTTTATTTGATTTTGACCACCACAATTCGTGTGTCTTAAGCAACAGATGTGTCTTGTTCACTTAGTCACATGAAACACATAGCATGAGAATATTACCTGTGGACAATACAAACATAGAAGAGAATCCATGAGCTTAATCTAAGGAAGAAATCCTCTATTTGCTTGTATCCTGCTAACTTTTAAATGCCTGTTAATTATTTTTTGGATATCCAAAGTAGAGTCTTCTGCCATAAAGATCTGAAAGCAACTGATTTAACTAACTCCTGAATTTTTTCATTCTTCTCCCTTCCTTTCTTTCTTTCCTGCATACCACTGAAATATTTTCTCCTCTGTTCATTTAAAACCTAGATCTCATCAAATACTTCCCAGTTGTCAAGCCCTGAGCCAGTAAAGCTCTGTGGGAAGTCGGCACTTTTCCAGTTGGCAGAGGTAAAGTTATACCCGTTAGAATCACAATGGGAAGATGTGTATGTCTGTTCCCCTAAAAAGTATTAATTGTGTAAGGTTTTCTCTAGTATCAAATCTGGTATTTCCAGAAACGTAAATTAGTAATTAATGGAATAGAAAGAGAATTAGGCAGTGGCAGTGGCCCTAGGGACCTAGAGTTTCTTTATACACTAGCTAATGTGCATCGTTTCTTGGAGACAGCACAGAAGAAGTTACACTTCTTTGTAGAAAAATTAGCCTTAAAAGTATTACAAAAGCAATGCTTGGGCCAATAGCAAAGATTAGATAACAGCATTCTTTGGAATTCAAAATACAGAGCTTTGGTTGTAAGGACTGGAAGGTGCATTGCAGAATTAGGGACCAAGAATAAGAAAAGTAGACTTTGAGATGATCAGGAATCTATATGAAGAGTCGATCAGGAATCAGTATGAAGAGTTGGGAGGCTGAAGCAGTGTATTAAGTTCTGAAATTGGCAGCTGTCAGCAGTAATCAAGAATACTAGGTTAGGTTTCCCAAAAGTACTAGAAATTCTCTGTGGGTATTAAATATAACCTTGTAGGGGTCTCCTCTTTGATATGGATCAATCACTTGGAAACCTCTGACGCTTGGTGTGCAAATACTATTCTTCTTGATGATTGAAAGATGAAGATACATTCTAGGTGAAAAAGGGACGATGCTAGCGCCTTACTCATTCACTTTTTTTGCTTCTGGTTGTCTTTCGTTGTTTCGGGTTTTTTTTTCAATATCACATCCTATTTCAGTGAGGAAAATGGTTCTCTGAACCCCATCTAGTGGCATCGAGCCATATATTCTTGCTGGTGAGGTTTATCCGTCTCAGAGAGATAAAAGGCAGAACACTGAAAGGAAGCATTAAAGTATTTCATGTCTTGTTCCGTGGATAGTAATGCTGCTATCTGACTTTATAGGTACTTACATGAGTGGAAGAAAAGCAGCCTTACCCTACAGGCAGCTTGTGGGTGTGTTCTACATTGTCAGCAGGGTTGCCTATGCAAGGGTGAACGCACCTAACTGTGATCAGTGATCCAGAAGGGCATTTCACTGTTGCAGCCTTGGGTCAGCAGCAAGGCTGGTACTATTTATTCCGAAACACCAGAAGTTTCTGAGGTGTCCTCCTACAGTAGCAGAAACGGTAGCAGGCTTTGAGTAGTGCTGTTGTGGAGCAAGGCTGTTGCTGAGTGCAGCCTGACTTTTGGAAGTTGGCGTTAAAAGTTGTGATGTGACTGTGAAGCTTGAGAAGTACTAATTTGGGGGAAGGACAGGTGCTTGTCCGCAGGAGTGCAGAGTTTGTGCTGCGGTTGGCAGAAAAAGTGAAGCTAAGTCTGGCAGCATGATGTCTGCATCTTGGATGGGTTTCTGTGATCTCTCAGTGATTACTCAGATGGATTCCTACAAGCCTAGTTAAATATACAAAATGAATGTTAAAGGCTCAGATTCAAATGCAGAAAAGCATGGCAGATGTGCTAAGCACATCCTCCTTTTCTCTAACTCTTGTAAGACATTAGTACTGTTCATTTTTAATTTTTTTTCCTCCAATTTTGGAGATCTCTGTAAGGTTGGATCATAATTGAATAAATAAAATGTGAGAGATTCAGCATAAGTTTTCAGACAGCAATTCGAGACCAGATTTGATGCATTCCAAATAAACTATTCATTATCACCTCAAGGGTGTCTTAAGTGTACAAATGCCTTTGGCAGACATCTGTGCCATACCTCTGCAACTTCAAAACCACGGCTGCGGTGCTCTGGGGGGAACTGGACTGCTCTCTCCACG
>NW_009714158.1:34002-46868 GCF_000703405.1 Apaloderma vittatum | reverse complement strand
GTGTGTGGGGCGGGGGCGCCTGCCTGCTTTGGCACACCACACCGCCCTGCTCCTCCTTTACCTCTCTATGTGGGTTAACCAACTTTGTCTTCTCCCCCCACTTCCCTGCTCCTCGTGCCTTCCTTTTTGATATTTCACAGTATTTCACAGATGGCGATAAAATAAAATGCAGAAGTGGGTTAAATTATTTTCTAAAAAAATCCTGAGAATTTCTGAGTTTCTAAAAATGACTGAAGCAGCTGCTCAGTGGTCTGAAACCTGGGAGGCTGTTGCTAATCAGCTCTGAGACCCTTGCTGTGTCTAAATGTCCACTTTGTGTTTAGCCATTGGTGCAGAGACGTGAGAGTGAAGGAAGGTGGGTGGAAAAGGGGGTGTCACCCCCCACAAGGCCAGGGAGGCCACTTCTGCCACAGAGGGCTAGCAGCAATAGCAACACCTGGCTGTTAGTTGACTTTTGGAGACTTGAGTTACAATGGTCAGAGCTTGGGAGATGCTATAAAGAGCTGCGATTTCCAGGAGGCACAAAGACGGTATCATTAACCTTTTTTGTTTATTTCCTTTATGGCAGCAATTAGCTGATTTCTGCAAAATCAACTTTGTGGGCCCATGTTGGTTAAGAGCAATGAAAACTGAGTTTAGGGGAGCAGGGAGAGCTAGGTTGTAAACATGTGAGTTCCCCAGTCCCTAGAACTCTATCTCATTCTAAGGAAGCAAGTGTAAGAAACTTGCAAGTCTGGTCAGAGATTATGAGATGTTATTAAAAACAATGTTTTCTTCTTCATACTAACTCCAATTCTAAGACTGATGCTTTTATTTTGTACAGAAAAAAAAAAGATAATTTCTTTGCACCTAGCTCAGAACTGATCCAAAGCACTCCAGAGTAGGATCATGGCCTCATAGAGGAAAAAAAGATTCTGTTGAATAGTCAGCTACCTACTTGTCAGACAGACTCTTGTATGCTGAGGAGTAGTAAAGGTTACCAGAAGCTTGAGGGTTCCTACTTCACTTGATTTCATAGCATCTCTTTTATATGAGTCTTATACGACACCAAAAGGCAGTGCCATAGCCTGACAGAAGAAACTTACTTAAGCTATGATAGTGAAATGATTTTGCAATTAAATGTCTGATCAAGCCTTCAAACCCACCACTGGCTGGGTTGCGTGCTGGTGTAGACTGGTGCTCAGCTGCTGGAGTTTGTTGGTGTGTGAGAGAGCACGTGCTTCTGTCTGTCCTACTCTTCAAAGGGAGTCCTGACAAGAACATCCCAAACCTGCAAATAGGTTTTAATATCCAGTGGTCTTATCCACTGGAGCAATGGTGTGGAGCACGGTTTTATTTGCAACAACATGCACAGGTCTGCACTTCTTTTTCAATATATAATCTTATGAATGAATTTTGGGAAGAGGGAGGAAATGGTGCTTTCTAAAGTTGTGTGGTAAAATGAAAGAATTGTGCTGATAAAAGAATGTTTTGGCTTTTTTTCTCCCCCTCTGTTTTCTCTTTAGATTTCTTCAAGTACATCCCATTCAGGTCCTTCTGATTTAACAAAGCAGTGTGGAACATCAGCATTATTTCAGCTGGCTGAGGTAATATTAAAACACTGATGACTAATTACTGCAGGTGCAGTGGGGCGGACAAGTTCATGATGTTGATTGCGGAAGTCTAGAAGGCAGAACAGTGCTACAATTACAATTAACACTGTTGCTTATAGAAGCATGAAGTATTGTAGCTTGGGCGCCACAAGTCATGATTTCTCCAGACTAGCCATCAGGTTGGAGGTTTCTACGAGTCTGTGCTGCAGCTGAGAAGTGTTGGTCCCTGGTACCAATCACCAGTGAAATTGTTCCGCTTCTTCGGTTTGGGTGTTGGACTGACTGGTTTGATTTGGGAGTACAAGATGTTGAGAGGGCTGGATTAGTCAGTTGCTCAGATTAGGGCATTGCCATTACAAATTCCTGTTAAAGGTCGGTCATTAGTTCTTTTATTTTTGCTTTTCATGCCCACCATTTTATGAAATGGGGAATAAACAGGTCAATAACATCTGTAGAAAGTCGGCTGTGATGCTCTTGGAAGATCCTCCTTCTGGCAACAGTTAAAACCAGCAGCCTCTTACTGAAATTTTTTATTTCTTTTTTTCCTAAGCCTTTTTGCTTTTTTTTTTTTAAAGATTTCCCAGTCTTAAAGACTGAATTATAAATTTATTTAGAGCTCATAAAATAGAAGTCTTTTTTTTTTAGCCATATCCATAGCCTTTGCTACTATTGACTGCTGCAGAAGCAGCAAAGATATAAAGGAAAAAAGAACCAAACAAACATTGGTTAGGGCTGTGTGTGTTGAATTGACAAAATATCATTACTGTCCAATGAGTTGCATTTTAAAGATTGATCTTTAGGTTTTGAAAATCACAAGCTGTTTTTACATTGCAGTGCAGTAAAAAAGTCACAGATGTACCTTAGTGTGAGGAACCCACCTCAGCATAATTGTGAGGTTCTCCTCTGCACAATTTATCTTGCTTAGCAGTAGACACTGTGCTGCTCAAGCTCCAGTGTTTCCAGTGCTCAGTGTAGCTTGACCTGAACCAGATCAGGAGTTTCTACTCTGTGTAGCAAGAATTTTGAAAACTTCTGTAACTAAGAGTTTTGAAGCCTTCTATCATTAGTATTATGAACAAGCAATTTTAGTTTGCAAGTAAAAAATGCCTTGCTGTTTGAGAAGTCTAAAACTGACCTAGAAAGAACCTGATGATCTGGAGGCTACATCCGCGCTGACCACATGGCCCGTGGGCTGAGCTGTGGGATAGGGAGACTGCTGATGTCAGGTTCAAAGCAAGCCTCTTCCATCTGGTTTTACTCCAGGTGGCTTTCTGGTTGACAGTTGGTTGTTTTAAAAACAAAATAGCACTGGGAGTTCAGCTTAGGAGCTTTGAGAGAGAGAGGACAAAGAAGAAAGCACATCTTTCCGAGTGCAACTGGTTGGTGCTGTGAAGGACTATGCTCTGTAGCAGTGTCAGCATGCTTGCAGGTGATCTAAAACTGAGAGGATCTCCCAGGTCGGTGCTGCAGGAACATGGCAGTTTGAGGACCTTTTTACAGGTCTTCTTTTGAATATCACTGTTGCTCACACAGTGTGAGGGTTTTGGTTTCCATTAATGCTATCTCCAGGAGGAGATAACCACGGCAACCACTGCTGCTTTGCAGTTCTTCACAGAATAAATCTGTGACGTAAGAAGAAAGATTTGGAAGGGTTTTTTACTACCTTTGAAATTATTTTGCACATTCAAATAAAAGAAAATCATCTCCGTTACTGAGGTTCAATTAACTTCTTCCCCTCTCCTTCAGGACCATTTGGAAAAGGGAGGAAAGAATTGTGTATAGGGAGATTCGGGAGTTGAAGAGGGTACAAATGTGAGGTTTCAAGTAACTTGTCTCTGGCAGTAGTGAGAGATACTCTATTGTTCCATTGGATTTAGGGTATTCTGAACATCAGTCTAGCAGTGAGTTTCCAGGTTATATAAAAGGCACTTAGAGGATTGTGTAAACACAATCAGTTGGAATCTTTTTCTTACTCGCCACCCTTATTCTAGCACTGTAGCCATCATCACATCAGTTTCAGGAGGGCTTCAGCATGTTTTTCAGTACTATCCTTTAGCATAGTTTGCTTTTCTGAGCTAAGATGCCAGAGAGATTCCCCTTGTAATACTCCTGTTAATATACGTAGGTCATGTTAACCATTGGTGCTTGTTTCATGGGACTGTTTCTAAATTCATTTTAGATGTGCCTTGCGTCAGAAGGAGTAAAAGTCAAAGAACCTGGGAAAACAAAAGTGGAAGCATCAGAAGATCTGGGAGGGGAAGTTCCAGAGGAAGTGGAAGCAGAAGAACTGGAGAAAACAGTAAAAGACTCCTCCTGTAAAGGAAAAGTAGAACAATCAGAGATAGAGAAAATGCAAAACTGGGATAAGACAAAAGCTGAGGAATCAGAAACTGCACAATGCAGAGATTTTACTAGTCTTGCAATGGAGAACAGACCTTTTGAGAGCAATGATAACGCAAAGGATCACATGTGCTGTTCTCCAGAGCTTTTAATGGCTGACCTGAATATCCCTGGGCTAAAACCAGAAAAGATAAAGAAGAAAAAGAAAAAAAATAAGTTAGACCGGCACACAAACGAAAAATCCACCCCCAAGAAACCTTGTAAAAAGAGGCAGTCCTCTGAGTCGGACATTGAGAGTGTAATGTACACAATTGAAGCTGTTGCAAAGGGGGACTGGGGTGCCGAGAGACTCACAGAAACTCCCCGCAAAAAACCCCGCCCTGTCTCAAATGTGAAGGGAAGCGTGTTGGATACAAAATCACCAAAGAAAAAAGTAAAATCGAAAGAGAAGAAGACATCAAAGGAGAAACCCACGGAGACTGCCAAAGAATCAAAGCCTCCCGATTTCCTTAGTATTGCTGCCAGCAAGGAAGTACCGTGTGAGGCTCCTGATAGCATTAAAGTGGAACCACTGACCCCAACAGAGGAGGTGGTACCCCAAAGCTTACCAGGACAGGTCAAAACTGAGGACAATGACTGTGTTAAAAAAATAGAAACCTGTGGCTCCAGGAAATCAGAGCGATCTTGCAAAGGTGCTCTATATAAAACTCTGGTCTCAGAGGGCATGCTCACATCTCTGCGTGCTAATGTGGACAGAGGTGGGTGGCTTTGAGTGTTTCATTTACGGCGTGAACCGCAAAAGCCTACCTGGAGTGGGAGGAAAGACAAAAGTCCATGTTTAAGCTGGAATTTGAGCAGTGCATGAAGGAGTGCTGTGTCTAGTCTTCTTTGAGATGCTGGGGGCAGGTGAAGGGGATGGATTCTGTGGGTCCAGGGCAGGTCTTTTGGAGTCCTGCCATCTGTTTTCCTACTTACCTCACAAGCTCTTAGCCTCTCCCTTTTTGTTTTTCATCATCTGAGGTTTAGCTTTCTGACCAAAGGCTGGTAGATGTGTGCAGCACTTGTGTTGTATGTAAGCCAGAACAATTAGATTATTTCTATATAAACAGCTCTTGTGGTTGTGAGCATAGTTCTCAGTCCTACAAGAGGCAAATGTGTTGTGCTTTTGCTTTGGTTCTTAGTTTGCTGGTGGGTGGTGAGCGAGAGCCCTTTACCTTGTGGAAGGATAAATTTGAGACAATTTCTGGAAGTTTACCGTGAGATGTCTTGAAATGTATTTTTCTGATCGGTAGATTTATATGCAAAATGAGAACAGTCAGAAAAGAAAAAAAGTCTGTAATTTAGAGAATTTTATTAGTGTAAATCTACTCATATCCTCCTTTATGCCTCACGATACACTGACTTTAGAGGTAGTATAAAAAATGAGGGGGGAGGAGAGAAGGAAATAGTTTCCAATATCATTGTTATTCAGTTTAAAATAAATAAATCAGTGTTTTGTAATCCCTTGGAGAAGGTGAGACATCCTAAGCTGAAGTACTGAATGATTACACAGGTTCCTTCTGAGCCCACTTTGTTTTGGCACATTTTTCTAAAGATGAGAAACAATTTTCTACCTTCATCCCAGGTAAAAGAAGCTCAGGAAAAGGCAACTCGTCAGATCATGAAGGATGCTGGAATGAAGACAACTGGGCTTTTTTGCAAAGTGGAACAAGTGGGAACAAAAAACTGAAAAGGCCTAAGCCAAAGGAAGAGTTTGTTTTCGGGTAAGTAGCAGCTTAACGCTGTTCAAAGTTTTAGTTAGGTTAGCCTGGTAACTGGAGAGTGAGTCCTCCTTATTGTAGGTAAGAGAACTGCATCCAACACCCAATTAATCACAATTAGTCAGAATTCCAGAAAATTACAAATCCCTCTGAGCTGAGTAATTTTCTAGATACCTGTTGTTTATATACCAAAGTGATTCCTTTGAACTTTCTCCTAGTGTACACTACTGTAAACAGATGTGACTTACATTATTTGCTCACTTCTAAAAACACATGCAGTATCTACCCACTCAAGAGGTGATGGAGAGAGTTACTTTTATTTTCAGAGCACTTCACAGGCAGTATTTAAAGTTTTGTGGAGGTGTTCAATCATCATAAAAGAATTAGACTAGAAGGAACCTGATCTCTTTGCTGCTTGGAGAGATTGTTACAGAGGAAAAGCAAACAATGTTTAATATTGGCAAATAACTATGATAAATGTATAGGTTTTCCATTGTAGAAACAAGATACTTAAACTGCTGGTGTACACCGTAAAGAAATTAAATATATCAGGAGAATAATTAATGATTACAAATGCATTAAAATTTAGCAAGGCTACACAGAATTACTTTTCTAGTATATTATAAACAATTTTTATCAAAGTATTACAGGTTGATTTAATTGCAGGCATAGTTGTTAAATCTACTTAGCCATTCATACTTACTTGTAAATTCTTGAAGACTTCCAATTATCTGAATTCAGAGGGTGAAAATGAATTAAAAAGGGGTAGATTTTCCACACTTCATGCTTAAAATTGTAGCATGTTTCTTTTGTGCTGGCTTGCAGTAGCCTTTTTTGTAACTTAGCCTATGTGAGATTTAGCTACAGCTCACTTTGCAGCAAAGGTACTAAACTGATTAAAAGCTCCATGTTTTGTTTCCTTGGAATAGTCAAGAAAAATTAATGGAACACTTTGTGTATTTTTAGTGCATTGTGTATAAGTTTTAAATTTAAATTAAAACATTGAAAACTTCTAACTCCTAGTGATGTGAAAACTGGATGCATCTCCTTGCCAAAAAAAACATAGTTACAAATACTTATTCAAAGTAGCTAGGAAAATTGTGTAAATAAGTAATTCATTCAACAAATACTCTTCTATGAGCATTAACTGGCTGGATCATGAAAATATATACTTGCCAGTCTAGAACTGTACAAGTGTCTAGGTTGGAAAAGCGCTTTAAGATCATGAAGTCCAACTGTTAACATAGCACTGCCAAGGTGCTAAACAAGACTCACCACTAAACCACATCCCTAAGCACTGCATCTATGTGATTTTTAAATACCTCCAGAGGTGGTGACTGAGCCACTTCCCTAGGCGCCTCTTCCAGTGCTTAACAACCCTTTTGGTGAAGAAATTTTTCCTAATATCCAATCTAAACTTCCCTGGTGCAACTTGAGACCATTTCCTGTTGCTTGATTCAGTCATGTAATGAATATTATTTAGTGAACTCTGTGAAAAGGTAGAATCGGTAATTTGTTCATTGCACTGCCTGATCTGGTTGCTTGAAGAGCTGGTTTTACCTGCGCCTGCTCCTCAACTCTTTCAGCATCGTTCACCATCACCTTTCAGTCTCGTTTTTTGTGTTCGTAGTGGGGAGAGTCTTCACCCCTTTGGAATTATGTCTTTTTTCACCGTGTCCTCTTACCTTCACCATCAATAAGTGCCCAGACTTCCCCCACGGTCCCTGCCAGGCATGTTTTGTCCACGGGCAGCCCACTTGCTTGCCGAGCAGTGCCGCGCCCTGCCGGCGTGTGTCTCCTGGCAGAACTAGACTGTACGGCACAAAGACCTCAGCACGGCTGCGTGTGTCTCATCAGGCTTGTGAGGTGCTCTGAAAATTCATGCAACATGAATGATTTTTTTTTAATTGTTTTTAATAATCAATCACTGACATAGCGATAGCAGCACTCTCCGCTGCATCTGTGTTGTACAAGCTCTGAAGCTGGGATGACAGCTCAGCAGCTTTCAGGGTTGGGCCTTCCTCATTAGAGCTGCAGCCCCTTGGGGCAGGTGGCGACAGGCAGCGGTAGAGGAGCTGGGGCAGAGGATGGAGTTGTGTGACAGCTGTCAGAGCAGAAGATCGGCTTGTTTTGTTGTGGTTGTCACGGAATATCCTTGTGGAAGAGAAAGGTGGAAGTACCAAGCGCGGCTAATGTCGGATGTCTCTGTGATTCAAAAGCAAAATAAAGTATGTGTGCACACACACCCCCCCAAACAAAACCCAAAAAAACCCAACCAAAAAAAAACCTCAAAAAACAAAGCAACCCCACCGTGCATGCAGCCTGTTGAGAGCCAGGGCTGTGTATCAAGAGAGAAGATTGCTTTCCAGAAGAGGTAAAAATTATAGAGATTATTGAAGTATCCTTCTGTGTACCAAAGCATTCGAATGCAATTTGTTTGAGGTGCTGCTTCAGAGCGAGATGCCATGCTTCTTGTGGTGCTTTCAAGAGTAGGGAGGGTGAGGGTCATCCCTTTGACAGTCATACCAACTTTTGTCAAGATCAGGCTTTCTTTAATAAACAGAAATAAAGATGAGCAGAAACATCGTTGTTCCCTTGTCTTCCATGGTGCTATTTATAACCTGCCTAGCTGTGTGCACTGCCTTGTATTAAAGCACAATTCCTGCCTATGCTTCTGCCTGGCTGCAAAAATTTGCTGGAATGGAGTGCTTTTGCAAGCCAGTGTAGTCATCACAGCCAGAAATGCCGTGCCTTACCATCCTGTTTGAGTGGTTTGTTTTCGTCTGGCTGTTAGGAACAGTAACACCGTGTCTGTGGCTTTCTTGAGCAGTAGGTAGTTTAGTTACAGTCGTTCAGGTTGAGCTTGAGGTGTGAGGGATTTGGGGTTTTGTGCAGCATGAACGAGATAGTTTCATTTTCCATCTCGCAACAAGTAAAACATGAGGGAAGAAAATATAATTGCCCAAAACAAACACAAAGCTATTGACCACCCAAAAGCATCAGGTTTTAGAATAGCCCCGGAAGATTGAATAGTTTACCATTTTTCTTCTGATTCAAATTGTGGTTGTTTTCATTCTTGTGTAAGAACTTTTATGTGAAGTTGTTTTATTTATTGGTTTTATTATCTTTTTTTCATTCCCTTCAAGAACAGGCAAATCTTCACAGTTCTGTGCAGCAAATAGAGCTAAATGTCCCCAGTATGTTATTATTTTTTTCTAATTTTAATATATGCCTCTAATGTAATCAATTTGTACTGAGTTAGAAATGCAGAAGCTGGAGTCTACATTCGTGTCCTGGAATTGGATGAATATATACTAGTCTGATGTTCACAGTGTGTGTGCATTTATCTCCCCTTTTCTCAGTGTAGATAGATATGTATATACACTGCTGAACAGTCTATAATTTTCTCCAGAAACAGAGTTACATTTAATTTGATTGGTTTTGTTTCCCCTTTAGCTTAGCAAAGTTGGAAGAGGAATTTGAAAAGAAATTCAACAGCCTCCCTCAGTACAGGCCTGTTACCTTTGACAGGAAAAATTCAGCTGTTCCAAGGAAAAAGAGAAAGGTTGGAAGCGGCTCATCTGAACAACCAAAATCCAACAAAGGTAAATTATCATGTGAAATACATTCTTAAACAGCAACAATGCTACAACAAGCTAAGGAGTTTGTATGTTCTTACTTTTTCCTGTTCTATGTGAAAAATGTGAAGTGGTTGGTTCTCACCTGGGTTAATTTCCAAGCTGTGCTCATTTCCTGCTTTTCATGCTGAGTAGAGCTGGTTAGAGTTCGTACATGAAATACATTCCTTATAGCAAGCAAATTTATTAAAGATAGGAATATTTGTGAGGTAAGTAAATCTGACAAGTTTTCCCAGGAGAAAATGGGAAAAAATGGCAGACAGTCAAAAGCTTATATTTTGACATTTTTCAAAAAGTAGTTTTATGCCAGTTTGCATTTTACTGTAATTTTATGTTCTGTGAGGTAAAGCATAAGGTTCTAGAGATGTCTGAATAAAACATTTGGATTTTTTTTTTTCACCCAAATTTTAACTATCTGTCATAAATTTGGAGAAGAAAAATGTCCAGACACAATAAAACATGATGAGAGGACAGGACCAACTCCACACTCAGGTCCATTGTATCTTTGGAGGGAGATACTCATGACACGTTTGACTGTTTTATATACAGACAACCTGTGACACAGAGGTGGTAGACAAGTGAAAATGTAGTAGAAAACTACTTTTAGACTGTAGCAGAAATACACATGTGTACTTACAGTACAGACTGGTGTACCAGTAGTTCTACAAGGCAAGAGGATGCACAAAAGAATCCTCAGTATGTGTAGTTCACAGTGTGAAGCTGGTTTCCTTTTCTGCAACTGTAGTGATTTCACTGACTGACATATTTTCAGTTCTAATGCAGCTATTTTAGCCAGGTGACCCTGGATTAGATCTATGCCTTTTGAATGCTTCACGAATAATCACATTACAGTATGCAGGATTGAGCAGCTGTTCTTTTCCAGTGCATGCCAATTTTGGTATCGATTTTCGTATTTATATAATTAGATGTGGAACAGACACTTTTGCAAAATTAGACTTGTGCTAATACCAAGTGAGTTCTGACTTCAAATGCCTTTCATTTTTTCATGGTATGTATTTGACAGAACTTCTTCAATGAGCCTGAATGAACTGCTTTACGGTATGTTAATGCAGTAGTTAATTAAGCAACATCTGTTGGTAACAAGATCTCCTTATGTACCATGATATGGCAGTTGAAGTTGTAACAGCAGCTCCTTGGATCTCTCACTACAGTATTTACGTGTTCAAGTGTCTGTATGTCTAAAAAAACTTTGCAGGCTCTACGTAGTTTGGGAATGGTGCGCTAGAATGCTACTCCAAGTCAGGTAGCCCAGAAAAACGTGTTCTACTTTTGGCTAGGATTATATGCGAGAGCTTAATTTTTATCCTTCTTTGCATCACTTAAAAAGCTTTGGAATATGTTTGGCCATGTCTCAAGGGAAGGTCAGAAACATAACTGCGGGCAAGTTACAAGCCTGGTATAAGTAGTTTTGGCACAGCTCTGTGGAGGCGGACATGGAGTATTTGCCTCTAGCTGACGATAAGGGCTCTTTAAATTAAGCCAGCTGACTTTGCACTGAAGCAGATGGTAAACAGTCACATGAACTTTTCCACCAACTGAGCTGTGGGGTTGCAACAAGCCGCCCCAGGGCAGGAATATCTGATAGTGACACTGCTGTTTCTGTAGTGAACATCTAACCACAGCCCCGAACTAAATCCAGACGGAGCCAGCGATATCTGTTCCTGATTTCAACAAATGTTGAATCCGCTGAAGTCAGCTGGGCAGGCTGTCAGCCTGTGTCAGTCATTCCGGCTCCCTAGAGAGCGAAGTTCAGCTCTCAAGAGGTAGCTGAAAAACTTCCTGACAAACCATTTTTCTTTTGGGAAAACAAAGTTGTCTAAAAAGTAAATATTCCATGGCAAGGGATTGGTTTTCATTTGTTTTATTTTATTAGGACGCAGTTAGTGGATTTGGAATGACCTGAACCAAATTGCGTACAAGCAAGCTTACTTGCTTAGTAGGGAAACTGTTCCAGCCGAGCCAACCATTCATTAAGCTAAATCCTCAGTTTAATTTGTGGTGTACTGACAAGGCCATTCAGCCTTGTCATGCTGTTGGCTTGCGTGGAACTCTGACGAGTCCAAAGATGGTTAGAGAATACTGACCTCCGAAGGTGTTCAGCATTAGGGTCTGCATACTAGACTCCTGCAGGTATTGCAGGAAACGAGAATGGCCTTATCATGCAAAATGATTAGTTTGGAATGGCTCTGGGTTTTTTGAATTGTTGTGGTTTTTTACAGCCTCAGAATTAAATAAAAGTAACATCCTATTGCAATGTGAGGAGCAGGCACTGTGAAGGGTCAGTACGATCTTATGGGTGAAAGTGTGTCCGGATGTGGGAGACATTAACTTTGCTCTGCTGTGTTCTATGTTAGCGTATTGTGTGGAGTTGTTTCTGTTGCATTATTTTTCCTTGGGATAAACAGATGTTCAGTGCAAGTAGTGCCTACTAATGATTGGGGCCTCTGGATGTTTCCAAACAACAGATAATAAACACTAGGAGTAGGTTTAGTTAACAGTCTTTAAAATCATTGCCTGCTTTTTCTGAATGTGCGTGTGCAGGTTCATAACTTGCCAGGTGTTTTCAGTTCTCAGATAAGTATGTAGTTTTTTCAGTCTACAGATCAGTGCCTACTAAATTATTTTTAAAATGTGGAAAATAGGATGAAGTGCTGCATAGTAAAACTTCCGAGGACATTAGGTGAATAAAAATGGAGAAATGTGTGTGTTTGTCCTTTTTGAGGTGTTCCTCTCTTCTCTTACCAACTAGGACTGTATGCTTTAATATGTTTTATTTTGGAGTAAATGGTGCCAGATTGATCTTCTGTCAAATGTCATTAATCTTCACCTACAAGAGGCCTGATGTGCTACCCAACCCAAACAGCCAGAATTGCCAGGATGTTTTCCTACTCCTAAGCAAAAAACAAGTGAGTCAGTGCCCACTGACTCCTTGCCTTGTGCTTGTCATGTCCAGTCCTCACTTCAGCCAGTTCTTTTCATATAAAAACACCTGAAAAGCCCTGTAATGGGAAAACTGCTTCAAGTCCAAATGTATAAGGGAAAAATTGTACTTTCTTAAATGAGATCGATGTTTTTTCCCCCAGAGCTTTTGAAATTGTCCAACTTATTGGGGTCTTTCTTCAGTGGCAACAGGATTGAACAAGCTATAACATTGGCAAACTCTGCCTCAAGCATTTTGAACCGAGAGTGTGCATATACAATATTAATGTCACAAAATGGCTGAAAAATACAGCTATACTGAATCTGTGCAGATGGCCTGCTCCGACGTTTGCTGGAGCTGTGACTTTTTTCTTTCTTTTTTTTCCCCCCCCTTCTTTCGAGTGGCATACATGCCAAAACATCCCACCACACAGAAGTCAGCAGTCTGCAGTGAGTCACTAATCTGTTTGTATGCAAAAATGAGCAACAGGCATAGTCATTATTTCTGCCTTGTGCTGTGAAGAAATGCTCACTTAAACACTAAGCGCTTCACTAACGCTTTCATTTTGGGAAGGCAAGGAGAGGAATGCGTAGTG
>NW_009714158.1:402-33971 GCF_000703405.1 Apaloderma vittatum | reverse complement strand
GAAAGAGTTTGTCTACGTTTTTTTGTCTATGCCCTCTAGGACTAGAAGTAAGTCGTCAGCTTAAAACGGATGCTTCACTGTGGCATTCCTCTTGGTCTTAGCTTGGGGTTGGGTTTTTTTGGCTCAGATCAAAGCTATCAGATGCCTGGGGTTCGCATACCATAATGTTCCAAAGATCACGACCTAAATATACAGCATCCTCCTGAGAGATAGTGACAAATCTGTTTCCCCTCTTTTTCTCACAGTAAAGTTGCCAGTGTCCAGGGCTCACTGCCTATGAGAAGGCCCTTTAGGTTACTTTTTTCAGTCATGGATTTTCTCTGGCTTTAACATTGACAAGTGACGTTTGTTCAAAGTCTCCAAGTACTTGCCTGCTCTCCCCATGTGCCTAAACTGTGTCCCTGGGACACCTGATGGTGAGAGCCTGGAGGAGTGATATTCACTCATTCCCAGCCCAAACCAGCACGTGATCTCAGGAATGCACCCTTCTTCAGCCTTTCCTACATTCAGGTGTCCTCTCAGGTCCAGAATGTATTTTGCTTTCTCCATATCGCTTTAGTTCAGCAAATTTCTGTTAAAAGCAAAGCCGTGGTCTGCGTACCTGAAGGTGCCATGCAGGGATGCTGTGTTTGGCAGTTCATCTACTTAGGCCTTGAGTCTGAAGGCAGGGTGGGATGTGCCTGTTTTCCAAGAATCACCAAATAGTCTATTCTGTAATTACTGGGCAATTTGTATATGTGGGTGTGAGAGTGATGGTAATCTGGCTTTTCACAGAGGACAGTGAGCTTATCCTCTAGTTCACTCTAAGTAGTTCACGCAAAGAGTGTAGATGAAGTTTCTCACGGAGTCAGACATTACATTCTCAGTCCAAGACCTGTTTAGCTATTAGCCCATCTTTTTCACTGAGTTCATGGCCAAAGGGTATTCAAGTGTTAGTGGGCACTGTCTAACAGAAGTAACAGCTAGAACAGAAGGAAATGGAAAGTTTCCTTATGAAAATGCAGCTTCTCTGTTGACCTCCCTGAAGGCCGTGTCTTTGGATTTTACCATTTGAGAACAAAATTCTGCGTGCAAGTGGCATGTGCCTTGGAGTACTCTACATGTCACAGATAAAAGCTTGTGAAAAACATACCTTGGGTGGTAGAAAAGAAAAGAGATGAAGGACATGGATTTCCTTCTTCATGTAGTGTTTGCCATCGTTTTATGGGGTTTTCAGCTCAGTTATTCTGCGTAGAGTTGCTGGCACTGGGTGGCAGCCTGTGATACTGATTGAAATGGTCTATGGAGTGCAGGTTGAGCTGTAGAAGTGGAGGCTTCCGCGTTATGGTGTAATGTGTTGCTTATTCCAAGCACCTGCAAAAATTACTAATTTGCTAATTTTAAAAACATAATAATAAAAATGTCATAAAAACCCATCTGATTGAGTACCTCTGACATCTTGTGGAACTGTTGTGGAAAAACTTGTCTCTGGTATGGATGAAGTGTCTGACCTTAGTCTTCAGAAAAGCTCAGCTTTTTCAGTTTTTTCCCTGAACCTACCTGAGCTTTTTTGTTCCTTGTTTTGTACTTTTATTTCACTGAGACTAGACTGCTTATCCAGTTTTGTGGTACTCAGGAAGCTATTGTAAAATTTACTGAACGACACTTGAATCAGTTTGAGTGCATGTGGCCTCTTCTGTTGAACTTTCTGGTATTTCCTATACAAGTTCCAGTGAAGCTATTCAGATTCAAGCTGGTGTTGCCTGAGATGCTGTCTCACTTGGACTTTATTTGGTTTGTTGTTTTGACTTCTAGATTTTGGGGAGATTGTTAGTCTATCCCCAAAGTTTTGATTTATTCAGTAGTAAAAAACAAGCAGCAGTGAGCCACAAAGCCAACATGTACAAGATCCATGCCTATTTCTGTCTGGATTTTAGCTTTCAGTAATTATCAATATGATTTGAACTGTATCTGTGAATGGTTTTTCCCCTTCCTTCTTCCATGTGCTACACACTTTTCTCCTCCTCTCCATGCGTAGAGAGTCAGTTATGGCAGATTGCCAACGTGTGGTGTACCTTGATTGCATTGCTGCGTGGTTGCAGTTGTGTCTCAGTAGCCAGTGTGTGTTTATGGTTCCTTTTAAGGATGAGGAGAAGTGGAGAAGGCTGGTATTTGTGGTGGGTAGAATCCTGTTCCAAGTCAGCTGCATGTGGAAAGGACACCCTCTTGTTAGGCCGTAAGCGTCTTGTCACCTGCAGTGCATCTCATCTCTGTTGGGGCTGCTCTGTTCTGAGCTGACCTGAAGACTTGCTTGCCTGCTGTATCTTTGGAAATAAGATTTTCAAATGTGATTGATGAGAAGTAACTCGATAAAAATGGCTTTGCAGTGCAGAGGTTATGCATCCGCTATATCTACATTGCTGTTGTATCACTATTTACTTTGTGAGACAAAGGATAGCTTCGTGATGACCTCTGCTAGTGGCGTGCATTGTGATCTGATGTCACATAAGATGTCTTCTGACTACTGCTAGTGCAGATTTGGCTATCAAAGTAGGAAAGATACCATGAGTTGGCTGCAACCTCACCTTCTTCTCCTGGGAGCTTTTACTTCTACACTTAGTATAAACTCCTTTCTGGTCACCAGAAAGACAGATTTGACTTTTGCATCCTGTGATGGGTTGGCCTTAGCTGGTAGGTAAATCCTCACCGTACTGCTCACTCACTGTCTGCCAGTGACATCAGGGAGAGAATTGGAAGGGCAAAAGCAAGAAAAGAAATGCAGCAGTCAAGATAGAGACAGTTTTGTAAGTGAAGTGGGGAGAGAGGAAAATAAGTGATGCAGAAGCCAGCACTCACTGCAACAAATTTGGAAAAAACTCTACCCCCAGTTTTATTGCTGAGCCTGGTATTGTATGATGTGAAATACCTCTTGGTCAGTGTGCATCAGCTGCTCAACTGTGTCCCCTCCCAGGCTCTTGCGTGCCCTCAGCACACACTCTGGGGTGGTCAGAGTGAGAAGGAGTAAACAGTAAACACTGTACGGCAGTAACTAAAACATCAGTGTGTTGCCAACACTGGTTTGATCTCCAGTCTAGAACTACACAGTACTGTCCGACTGTGATGAGGAAGGTTTGCTCCATTCCAGCCAAACGCAGTACACATGCAAAAGAGAGCAAGCAAAGCCCTTATTTTATTATATGGCTAAGGTTTTGTAAAGTCATCATTCCCCAAAATCCTTTGTAGGCACTAAAACATTGGGAGCTGATGGATTGAAGTACAGCCTACTGAAAGCCTCCAGAATCCATTCTGGCACACGGTCAGGATTTTGTCCTTCCCCAGGGAATGATGTCCTGTATTAGTGGAAGTTGTGTTGTACATACTGTTACTGTTACATTCTTTTTAAAACTGCCAATTAAAAGTATGTATTATTAATGTTGTCTGTAGGTTCATTCCAGTCTCAGAAAAAGAACTCATTCCACAAAATTGTCAGCAAATATAAGCACAGAAAGGAGAAGCTTATTGTTCCGGACACAGGTACTGGTGCATTACTTAGTTAAGGTTTTGGGATGCCTTCTCTCTGAATTCAATCTGGGGGAAATGCTTCCAGGCAGAGGATACTCAGCTCTCTGGTCTTCTGTTGCTCTGGTTCCTTATTTCCTTAGTGGGAAAATAAAGTGTTTAACATATGATAGACAAAAAAAATATAAGTATCTTACAATCATCAGATATAAAATGTGGCTAAACAAAATGTCAAAACCTCTACTTGATTAAAAGAAACCAGCCTATTTTGATGTAAAGTTTGCACTGTAATCAAAGATCCAAGCCTGGCAAGTGTTGAGTACCCTGGCCTCATTCCAGCACAACACAGAGGCATATCCTTGGAAGTTAAGCATGTGAATAATGTCATCGTGTCTAAACATTAAAGATGTGTCTCTGCATTTGCTGGAGTAGGGCCAGTTTGACTAGTTCCTCCCAAGACTGAAGCAAAAGCACGAAGAACTTAGCAGACTTACACAGCCCACGTAAAAATCATCATAGGAAAGACAGTGGAGATAAATATAGATAGATATAGACATATATAGGTGGGGAACTGCGTTTTCTTTGAGTTAAAAAGGGGAGAAGAAGCTGGGGTCTTGGCCTACTCTTAAGTGTATCCTGTAGTGACACTGAAAGCAAAGTGTGGACCAGCAAAGTACAGCGTGGATATGGCCTTGGCGTACAGCCTTGCCGTTTTGTGCTGCCTACAGAACGTGAGTTCCAAGGCAGTGTGGCTCTAAACTCTTTGACTTCACTGCCCCATATTCTGCAGCATCCAAGCTGAGAATCCCAGCATCTTCAATCCAAATATACACTGATGTAGTGTATCAAAGACTAAATGAAAATCTCAGCTCCTTTCTCTGGTTAGTCTGTACTTGATGGTGAGTCACAAGTCTGTCATGTGCTTTGGGGTTTTATGGAGTTAATTTTCCCAGAGGAAGGAGACTGAATATTCTTATAGCTGGAGAGGAGGCACTTGGAAGGGTTGCTGTCAGCAGAGGTCATACTGGATTCATGTTTTGTCGTCTTGAAAAGCGTGTGTGTGTTTCTGCATCTGTGATTTGAATGAAGTAAGTACAGCGAAAGCAGATTTTGACATGATTAGGTCATGTTGTCTGGGTCTGTCTCTGATTTGAGTACATAGGTGAATTTTGACTCGTGTCAAATCACAATATTACGAGTTTGTGGGTGTTTATCGAGATAGATGGAGCCCAGTAAAGTGCTAGTGGACATGTCGCAACCCCTGCTCCTCCTAGCAAAGAGCACACAGTAGTGCCACTGAGTATGTTAACAGAGATGTCACTTTCCTAGGAGGGCTGTCAGAAGCACAGCTGGACCCATCTCTGTTTGGGGAGGTTTAATACCACTCAGGTGAGAGATTTATTTTCTGCCACACTGTCAAGGCTTTCTGGTGGAAAGCCATACTTTAAATAACAAGGGGTAAGTCACAACTGCGGACTCCTTGCGGGTACCTTTAGTGAGCTATGCTGAGGGCTCTTGAATGGTTTGTGTAACAGGCAGATGCAACCACAAAGGGGAGAAGAGGGGATGAACGTAATACACCAGTCTCAACACTAGCTGGTGTGTGACTGCTGGTAGAGCTAACTGCCTGCTACTCATCCTCCATCAGCTCTCCCACACGCGCGTCAGGCTGTACAGCCTTAGCTTGTATGTTTGAGAGAGAACAGAAAGTGCAGAAAATTAACAGAATTACTTTTTTTTAAAAAATTTACTGCTGAGAAAGTCCTGCTGCATGAGGCCTGCAGCCCAGAGAGAGCCAGCAGCTCTGTGCCACTGTGCCTTTCGCATCCATCCGGGCTGGAAGAGGGCTGGGTCAGCATAGGCTCACGCAGCAGAGCTTCCCATCCAGGCAGCTGTTCTATACACCTGACTGGACCATCTGCTGCTTTTGTCAGCTCGTGTCTCTCTGCTTGTTAGTCCCCATCCCTTGCTGCAGCTCTGTGTCCTGCTTGACCCCACGAGTGGTATTGCAGCAGTATCCCATTGCCAGAAGAGCTGGAATTTTTACCAGAATATAGGTCAGAGTGGGCTTGTCATCACTTCCTTGGTGAAGTGGTTCCCCGGGCACTGGTGACTTGAAGCTTTGCTCTACCTTACTAGACTTCCCCTTTTTAACTTCATAAAGACCATTACAGCATTACAGCCCACCTTTCCTTCTTGATACCAGTGTGCTTCATAGAGCAGTCATTCCCCACTAAATATGGTTAAACTTCTGCAGCTCTGTCTTGTAACAGATAGGCATCATTGAAATTCTTTTAAATCTGTCTATGTCTTGCTGGGGTTCAGTCTGAGAAGCTCATCCTCTTCTGAGGTGTGCTGAGTCACAGAATCACAGAATGTTAGGGGTTGGGAGGGACCTCAGAAGATCATCTAGTCCAATTGACTTAATTTTTCTTGTTTATTTTCTCAGAGAAAATAAAACTATGTGTACTGTGCACACCTGCAGGATAGGGTAAACTGTCCACGCTGACATTTAACAAATCTAGCTCAGGAAACCATCTGGCATGGAGCTCTAGATGTTTTTCTCTCAAAATTGTTTTTGTCACTGTGGTATAAGAGTGCCAGAAGGCCCATATCTTCATAGCATGTGCTCCTCTCTGCTTGCAAGAATAGCCCTGTAGTTTTGCATGTGCTAATGTCACACAGAAGCTAACCATGTAAATACCTGTTTGCAGGACTGCACAGTAGCTGCAAAACCTCATTTCATTTCAAAGCAGCATTCTCCCTGAAAATTAGCTGGGCTCTACATACAGGTCTTGAACACAGGACTGTGTTGGAAACAGGGGATGTGAAATGGCTCAAAGAAATTATTAAAGAAAAATGCAGGGAATTAAACTTGTTTAGCCCTGTCTTTTCTGCACAGCAAACCCAAGTCCTAGTTTAGAGCATCGGTGTGGATATACCCTGTCAGTTGAAGCAGTGGATTGCTGTTCCTCTTTAAGGTGGTGTGGGAGGACCCCTATTAGCACCTGGCTTGGCTATATGGTTGTTGAAGCGTGGACTCCTTTCTCCTTTGGAGTTCAGTGCCAAGGGGTCTTGTGAGTGAAGCCTTTTGTATGAGTTCCTCCAAGTTAGAATCGTAGAATCATGGAATGGCCTAGGCTGGAAGGGACCTTAGAGATCAACTAGTCCAACCTCCCTGTCATGGGCAGGGACGCCTCTCAACTAGATCAGGCTACTCAAGGCTCCATCCAGCTTGGCCTTGAACACCTCCAGGGAGGGGGCATCCACAACTTCTCTGGATGATTTATTCCAGAGTATTTAGTTACTTATTCCAGAGTATTTATTTCAGAGTTAGGTTTTATGTCTGCTCAAATAGTAATTTATAAAGTCAGTGAAATGATTTCTTATGCCAGCTGCTAGAGCAGAAAGCAGCTCTTCCCTTCAACCCTACTCCTCTCCCCCTTCTCCCCAAGATACTTGTTCATTGTTCACCTTTAATCCTTCCTTCTTCAAAACTGTATGGCAGCAAGGTTATGATGAAGTGGTAAAGAGTTTACTGAGCTAGAGGAGAAAAAAGAAAAGTAGAGGACTCAGAAGTCTCATTTTAAGGACTGAAAAACCTTAAAGCATGGAGAGGAAGAATATTTACTGCATCCTGAGTTTGTCAGCCACCTTCTGCTTTTTCTTAGCCAAAGGTGCCAACATAGTATACTTCTCCTTATGTCTTTAATTACCACTACCTCTTTTTATTTTATCTTTCAAGGCTTTTTCTTTAATTTCTTGAGCTTTATGAGACCGAAGGGTTATAACGGAAGATTGGCGAGGAGGATTGTAGGTACGGTCGAGTGGCTTGACACCTGAGGTGTGGGAAAACACACACATCACATTGGATCACTGCTTGGCCTTGTGTGCTCGACAAGCAGCACACCCGTGCTTAGATAACAGAGGCCTGGGAGAGACGCGGGGGCATCTCTCACATTCCTGCCCTGCAAAGCTGTCATGTGAGTCCTGGGAACTCAGGCAGAGCAGCAAGTAAAACACAGCAAAGCAGTGGGATAAATACCCCACGCTTTCTAGCAAGGAGAGATCTCCTTGTGCCTGTGCTGCCTTGTCAAGCTGCTCGTGCACTCGCTGCCTGTGCACCTCATCTGAGTGCTGCTGCAAAGATTCCTCAGATTCTCAGGTAGCCAGAATAAATCTACCCTTTGCATTTCACCTGTGGTTTGTGGTTGTTCCTGTGTCCTGCTTATTTTGACCCACACAGACGCGTACTGCTGTCTGCAGTGTTGTCCGATCAAGTTAATTTCTAGTGCTTTAACATAGCTTGTAATACTCAGCATGTCTAATGAAAAACATACAAGTCCAATTTTCTTTCTAATATGTGGTTTTTATTGTTTGAAATAATGTTTTAATATTTTTATTAAATATAAAAAGTGACTTGTATTACTGAGATTAAAGCCATTATAAACTCAATCAAACTAGAATTAAACAGTGCTGTCAAAGTACTATCTAATTAGAGCAAATCCCCAAATCAGAATTAACAAATAGCATTAGACTACAACCAACCAATTACATTAATACATAGTCAACACTTATGAATTCCCAAATAAGAAATCTAGAGAGAAAGCTGCCCATTTAATTATACATTCCAATTAAGATTTTGGTCTCAGTCAGTGCTGTAAGCTTATCTGAACATCTCACTGTTAGCCCAGTCAAGTTACTTGAAAGTAACTTGAAAGTCATGTTTGCAGTCATTGGCACTTCTGCTTAATTGGACTGTTATGAGCCAATCTTTTCTTGTGATTTCTCTTGCTCTCTTTACAAAAAATGAGTTTTAGAGCATAGCTCTGCTCTGAAAGGTTAGCAGCTATAGCCAAATGCTGTGAAAAGCTAACTGAAGCTGTGTTCTTTTTCAAAATAAAGAGTGTGCACAAGTTCAAAAATGTTTTACAAGAAAACATACAAAAGTGAATTAAGAATATAAACAATTGCAGTTTGGAACATTTCCAATTTTTTTACGCATATGTACTAGATCTAGTTGTATTCTTATGTCATAAAACATTGAAAGGTCCCTTCCCATTTAAAAATAAAGAGTAAAGGGCAACAGCTAACAAGACAAAATGCGTTACGGCTATTCTCTTACTCAGTCCACATCTTCACAAAATTAACAGTTAAAGAAGCTAGAAGAAGACAGAGGTTATATTAGCCTTATCTTTGAATAGGAAGCCCATTAAATCTACAAAACAAACAACAAATAAAGAGTAAATGCACACTAAAATGACAAAGTCCATGCAGGCCGCTTAGCTGTTGTGGATGGTTTGTGGAGTTGGGATTTTCTGCGTGGCACAGCCAGTGTCAGTGTAGGAGGTTGGTCTCGTTCAGTGCTTAACCCTTCTGAGAGAGCAGTTGTTTGCACTCTCACTTGAGTTTTGTGCCTGTCGTTTTTGCTGTCCACCCAGAAAGTGAACAAATGGGTCTGAAAAATACCTTTAAAAGGGGAAGAAAGATTTGAAAAAAATGATGGGGAAGAGAAAACTGTCAGCACAGTAACAGCTGTGAAATACATAAAGGACTTGCAAAGAGATGGGGCGTAACCTGAAGGGTAGTAAAGAAAATGTTGAGTTGAAAATGCAACATCAGAGATGAGGTGCAGGCATTAGGGCAAAATATGTAATCATTCAGGATGGCATTGTGTGGGGAAAAAATTCCTCAAGGACTTGGTGCAGATGCCATGAGTGCTCCTAATTTCAAAACAGGTTAGACAGGCATCTGTAGGAAATGCCTTCAGCATTCCCTTTGCTACCTGCTCCCTTTTTAACCCTGGCTTATGGTGATCACAGATGGGGTAGATCTCAGTACTTCCATCACCAAAGGAAAAATGATGTCACAGTTTGAATTCCCAGGCTAGTGATACCTCAGCAGTATGGCTTAATAAATCAGTGGAAATTACAAATGATTGACAGCTATGCACTGAACTCAGACTTTGGAAGCTGAAATACATTTTCTGATCACTATCTGACCAATTTCTTCATGAGCAAGATTAAAGTGACTGTTTAGTCAGGTGAAAATTTATGATCATGTTCCAGTTCAGGGTAGAAGACTGCTTTGAAACATCAACACTGGTAGTGTTGAGAAAGATTCAAACTGTTCCTTTCTCACTCTCTCTGACTTTGTGGGCAGTATTACCATCATGGGTTTTTTATCCCATGCTCAACTTCTTTTTTTAGCATTCTTGTCTTCAACTGTGATCCAACTTGGCTTTTGTATTTGCTGCCTTTTGGATGTTGTTTTGTAAAAGGCAATTGTTTCCTCTGCTTAGAGGAGACAGCGTAGGGTGACTATAGAGTCACTCTGGGTGTCAGTCAGGAATTCCTGAATTCTGCTTGTGAGTCCCTCTGAGCTAAGATAAGTTTACATGAGGACCATTCTTGTTCCTTAAATCCATTTTGTTTCTTAGCTACTTGCTAGCATCTTCTATTGCAGAATGTTTTATACAAGACTATTTGATACCCAGCTCCCATAGAAGTGCTACTGCCCATCTCTTTTCTCTGCAAGTATTAAAAGCTTAAACCTTCTGGCATATCTTTAAAAGCTGATACTACTATTCCCCCACAAACATCTGCAGCATTCAGATTGTATCTTGCCATGGGTTATGCTCTGAGTACCTGTTAGGGAAAGGCTCGTGCAGGTAGAGGCAAAATGGTAAATGAGCACAGCTAGTAGCTGAATTATTCTACATGTAAAACTGCATTATTATTTTCTTTCAGCCATACTCTCAGAAGACAGAAATTCCAGTGAGTCTATCTGGAAGAATAAAATTTCTGTATCTGCCCTAAACACTCCAGAGCCAGCAATGATGCATGAACCTTTAGTTGGCAGCCAGAAAAGGAAAGCAAGGAAAACTAAGATCACACATCTTGTCCGAACAGCAGATGGTCGAGTGTCGCCAGCAGGAGGGACACTGGGTAAGGAAATGGGAGTTTAAATTTTGTTAAAGCTGAATGGTTGGAGAAGGTTTGGAAATAAAAGCAGTCTATCAGGGAAATATTTTTCAGTTAGCTTGTTTTCATACCTGCTTAGAAAGGGCATTATTTAAAACACAGGTGTCAATCAACTGGGAAATCACCGAGTCCATAATGTCCAAATTTTTTTGTTTGAACATCCAAATCTGTCTTCTCTCCGTGGATATCTCTCTCTAAGAACTGAGAGCTGATATAAAGAGAAGTGGGGAAACAGTTACCTTTCATAATTCATTTCCAGTCCAGCAAAGAAACTACACTGCACCTAGTTACAGAATGTAAAAATAAATTCCGTAGTATGACAGTCAATGCCACAGTCCTTGCAGGAGTCATCTGCAGTTCAGGTAATCTTTCAGGACTTCTGTATCTCAAACGTACACAAAAGCTCCCTTGCTTGACCTAGAAGATCAATCTCAGTTGAATGCAAAATCAGTAAACTGCTTCATAAATCTTCCTGCTGTGCTTTGGCCAATAGCTTAGGTCAGAAGAGCTTGCAGCATGAATCCAATCATACTTGGAAAATTAAAGTTCTGAAGGTGAAGATTCTGTTACCACCATGACTAGTCAGTATATCAGTGGGCTGCTGGGAATTTAAGGGCTAGATTTGCAAGCTTAACTTTCTTTTATTGCAGAAGAGAAGCCAAAAGAGCTGCCACAAAGTACTCTTCAAAAAACATCAAGTGCAGAAACAGATTGCAACAGTGAATGCTCCAGAAATGCAGAGACAGAAGAAAATCATAGTATTACATCAGATATGCCAGCGGTATCTGCATTTTTTAGCTTAGCTGCTCTGGCAGAAGTAGCAGCCATGGAAAATGTACACAGGTATTGTTTTCCCCTTGTTGTCTAAGCGAATAGTATGTGGCTGCCACTTTGTTCAGAAAGCATGTGAATTGCAGACTGTCTAACTTGGCCTGTGTTTCCTCTTCCACAGCTTTCTGCGAATGTCTGTTTTATACCACTTGCTGAGTAGTGTTATGTCTTGACCTAACTGAAAGTGTAATCTAATTGAGTAGACAGTAAAATGATCCTCCCTGGTAAGCTTAGCTACCATTTTTTGTATACAAGGAGGTTCATGTGCTCCTTGAGATCCTAATGATCGAAGGTTTCTAATTTTTAGGTGCCATTTATCAGATAATAGCAAGTTTAAATAGCTGTTGCATGCTGATTGGCATTTTTCCGTGGCCTAAGACCATGGAGAGAATTTCATACAACTTGAGCTGAAGTTTTTATGCTGAACATGGGTGATGGAAGCTGACTTGTTATTTTTACTCTTGCGCTTTGCCGTGTAGGAGGCAAAGTGTCTGCAGAATGGCATGGGGCAGAACAACTCTGGGTGATGGAAAGACATGCCAGTCTGCGTGGGTCCTCTGAGTTATCGAGCAGACCATCCACACCGATAAGGTGGAGAACGTGCAGTTTACTTAAGGCTGTTGGATCAGTTCAGCATGGTCAGATCCTGCATGCTAGACCTGTGATGGGAGGAAGCCAGTGACAGCGTTGGTTTCTAATTATTCCAGTGCTGTCGTTTAATGCTGCAGCTTACTGAAGGTGAAACCTCATGTATTACTGCAGTGGAAAGTCGGTGAGGAAAGAAATGCTGGGACAGTTTGAAACCGTGTCAGCCTCTGCAGATCGCATTTGACAGATTGCTTGACTGCCTAAAACACTCCACAAGGCAGTGGTTGATGAAACCATTCACAAATGGTTTACTATTTACTCAGTAAACAGTTTACTGGTTTACTCAGTTTACTGTTGATCTTGTGGCTCCCATTGACCAACTCAGTCCTGTGTGTTCAGGCTGCACGTCAAACATCAAAAGACTTTCTAGAAGCTCAGGAGGCTCACAAGAAAAAAATTCAGCTGAGTCCAGCCTGCTAGCTCTTCTCTGCAGAAGCTGTTGTCTTGCTTAACAAATACTGGTTTGAGAGAGAGTGTTTTCATGCTGCAGTCAGCCTGGCCTGGCTTCCTGGTTTGCAAGGCAAGTGTCTGCTGTCAAGACAGCAAAATGCTGAACTCTTTTTTTGTTGGTTTCTTTTTCCTTCTGTTATCTTCTGTGGTCAGAAGCCACGAAGTGATACTTGGGAAAGTGCTGTGCTAAGCTCTGCTCTCACTCACGCCTTTGTGGTTTCATTAATTTCCATTAATACTGACCAGAATTGCACAAGAGCAACAGGAATTGCTTCGCTGTGGTTTTACCTTCTTTGTTCCACTAAAAGTTCTTGTCCTCCTCTTTTTCCTGTCGAAGTGAGCTGATGTTTTACATAGCCTTCTGGTTGGAGTCTTTCTTTCTTACTCCCACCTTTTGTCATCTCATGATGCAGCTAGAGCAATGCAGCACCGTCCACGAGGCCTGGAAACACCAACCCTGTGAATGCCCAGCAACCGTCACAGATTCCAGCTTATAATCACCACAGGAGGGTGAGGGGAGGAAATGGCAACACAGGGAGGACTCTTTACCCATAGGAACTCGGCCACCTCTCTTGCAGACTTGGCAAATGAAAGTCAAAAGGGGAACCTAAAGATGCTTCTCTATGTTCTTCTTTGTTGACTGCTTGTTTTATTTTGCGACCCACTTCTTTATTTGCAAGTAACCGGAAATGAGAAGAACAGCATTAGAGGTTTGCTTGATGGTTTCCTCAGTGCCTGACTTCAATTATTAAATAATTTCACAGAGCCTTGGGGCCATGGAAGCCAAGCTCCTTTTTAACTGTAATTAGAGCTTGTCTGGAAATAGCAGCGTGGTTTTCATTTGAAAGCTTCCGTTTCACTTTATTTACCTTGTGCGTGCCCCGGTTAAGCGCTGTGAGCCTGAGCTGCATTTTGTGCCAAGGCCAATTGGTTACACCCCGTTCGTGCAAAGCGCATTGGTCCCTGTGTTTCTGCTGGGGTCTCACCCATGTCAGAGTGAGCTAAAGCAGCCCCTGTGTAAATAAGAAGTGGGCCCCAGGTTTTCATTGCTGCAAATGACACATACTGTAACAAAAATAGAACCTGACTTGGGAGATTAGATAACAGGCGGTGACGTACTTTGTGTATGTATTTTAAAAGACAAACTGCAAAGGAGCTCTCCCAAGTCCATCTGCTGCAATGATTGATTTCCAGCACATCGTTCTTACACAGTTTATTTTTATGATGCTCTGTGCCAGGGTATCATTTGTAAATTAACACTGCTGTAGTAATGAAGGAGATGTTGTGCTGGGCTGATGAAGTGTTAAGTCATGAAACTTGGGAGTAATCCCAGTGTGCAGCTCTGCTGATGAGTATATTTCCAAATTGCTTAAAAGCTGGCTATTGACTCGCATTAACGTGATACATGCCTCTGCATTTACCTTCTTTTGCCGCATGGCATGTACTCTCTGCTTCTGAGGGCTAAAGCCACTTCCTTACGGGATGAGTAAGACTTGTGCACTCTTAACTTACTCTTCTGACATGCATTTTGATTTTTGTAGTCAAACACCTCACGTTTTGGTTTTGCCTGGCTTTGCGTTGTGTTGGAGGTTGTCCTCAGGGTATTGTGTTACCGTTGCAGGAATACCTCTAAAAACAGCAATACGTGGACATCCTTAGCAGCAGGGAGGGTGGTGTAACGTCAGATGTTAAACCACATCATGTGCCACTTTCCATCCTTTCTAGTCTGATAAAAACACCTCCCGTGCTCCAGATAATGATGGGTGGCTTTTCTTTTCTTCTTTTGCAGAAGTCAGAGGGCCACGCCTCTCCCACATGACGGACAGCCAAATGAAATGTCTCAGGCTCCAGTGCTTATTTCCTGCGCTGACCAGTGAAGCTCCACTTTATTGTAAAACATTGTGCTTTACCTAATATCCTAGCCTTGTCTTTACCAAGGGAAGCTAGTCAGTCCATACGATGGAAACTATAGACTGCAAGCAAGTGCTTATTGCTCTGAGTGGCCCAGAATTCACTGGAAGCCAGACGTTAGCAACTTGGGCCAGGTCCTCAAATCGGAACCCAGTATGTAGGCGGGTGATATTAAATGTTTATAAATGAACAGAAATGGAATGATCTCGAGCTTGCTTTCTATTGAAGGCTTTTAAACAGTAAATAGGTGGTTGGTGTGAAAAAGGCTGCCTTTACTGTTAGCTCACACAGCATCTCTTTTACCAACCAGAGAGTACAGCAACTAGTTTCGTATAATACCTAGTTATTCTAAATGAAAATAAAAAAAAAAGACAAAAAAAACAACAACAAAAACACTGACGCACTGCACTAGTTATTATTAGATATTCTTAGTCATTTTTGTACATGAAGATTTAAGTTCTAAGATGGTTTATATTAATAGGTTATGCCTACGTTTATATTGTAGAATGAATTTAAAACCTGTTCCAGAGAACTCAAGGCAGCCTGGACAGATGTACCATTGTTAGCGGTGTTTGGGCAGCCATGTGGTCCAGATGTTCTGCACTTTTATATTTGCCACCGGAGTGGTAGAGTTTACTGGGAAAAATTCTGACAGGCTTATGTTTGGGTTTGTTTCTTTTTAATTTAGCTTTCAATAACCAGGATGATGTGCATTAGAAAAAGGAGTGGTGTATGGAAAAGAAAATACTGCAGATAATTGACTTGTCTTTCATGCCTTGGAGGGTTCCTTTATTTTTGCATAGATATCCGAGCGACTTGGTGAAGCTTTCCTGTAAACAAAAAGTACTGCAAATGTGTTTATTCAAAAGTGACCTTAGTATTATTTCACCGTTCTGAAAAAACCTAAAACCATGGCTTTTCAATATACATGTACGCCAATACACACACCTTCTACATCTTACAGACACTGGCATTGTTGTGGTTACTATGCACAGTCCAGATCGGCTTCAGAGTTTGCGTAAAGGGCCAATTACAGTTTTGTGTTGGTAAAGTGGCAGATTGTATACAGATAAGCTACAACCGAAGCATAGCGTTTGACTGAATTCAGACTACCAGACAGGTCCATCTGCCAGTTTCTGTCTTTGCTTGTGTTGAATTTTTTTTGCTTTGCTCTCAAATGCATCCCAAAAGCAGGCCAATTGTATCACTTGGCCTGTGACCTTTGCTATCTTGACTTACACTATCGTATAACCAAGCATTGATTCCTACCAATAGATGCAAAACGATCATTAGTAATTGATCTAAAGCTACAAATTCAACAGGGTACTTCTTCTATAGCACAAGATGTTTCCCTACTTTTTGCATTGTAGCACAACAATTTACCAAATTGGACTCCAGCAATAATTTTCTATTAGTCTTCGTCATACCGGCTGAACTTTTGATAGTATTAGATTGAGTTTGAAGTTCTTTGAATTAAGTCTTTAAATGATGCGAGTTTACATCATTCTATCAGGCATTCTTATTTATACTTGATGAATTGATAATGTGTTTTGGGGTTATTTTGTAACTAATTTGATGTAATAGCCATATGGACAGTAAGTCTATTAATGCTTGCTAATTTTAGCCTTTCGTTGTTGTAGTTAAGTGAAAGTCTTTGGTTCAGGGTCAGGAAACAACATACAACATACCACACGAGTTGTAACGAAGGACTGAAGGTCTGACGAAGGGCAGGTAGCTGGGAAAGTGTCGCTGAAGCAGCACCACTGAGGATGCATGTGTTGGAAGAAGGGAACAGCAACAAAAGAACAACAAAATTTATGAGCCAGTGAGACAGTGAAAAGGCTTTTTAAAAATTCAGGTGGAGATACAACCGAGAGCCCCCTAGAACGTCATTGCAGCCTATGGCGGTGTTTTTAATAAGATTTTATTAAAGTTTTATAAATTATTTTAAAGAGACAGAAAAAACTTTAAAAGACTTAAAACTGTTGGGTCACAGCAAGGTGGCTATTGGAGTTTTGGACCACTTTATAATTAGCTGAAATCCAAATATGTTACAGTGCAGGCCGTTCACGTTGACAATGGTACTAACTTATTTCTCTAGAAACCTTTAGAGTAGATATATTTTTGTCAAAGCACCCCATCCTTCCTCGATTTAAATTTCAATATTGTTCCTGAAGATATTTCTGTATATTAATGGTACCTTTTTTAAAAGAAACAGAAAATTACTTTTTTCTATATGAATTAATATCTTACTTGATCTGCTTTTCCTTGACTTTCCCTTAGAGAGGGGGTAGGGTTGGGTCAGTTTACTGGATATGACTGTTTTCAGATACTTATAAACCTTTTTGTAGATATGCTTAATTTTTAAGCGATTAGGCACTGAGAGTAGCAGAAATCCTGCAAAGCTTTATAGTTCACTAGGCATTTGCCTTTGTTGGTTCTCTGAGTGATGTCTTGATTTCAGTAGCTAGAATTCTCCCTGAATCTACTAGAAGGGGTATCAGTATTTTCAGGTAACAAAGTCTGTTAGCACAACAAAAATTTAAGACCAATATCTTACTGTATTGGGGTTGGGTTTTTTCCTTGTTTGTTTTGTTTTAATTTTTATTAATTTCAGCTGCTTTCATTTTGGAAAAATCTTATTGCTATTGTGTGTACTTCAGTATACCAGCAAACACTGTTACCCGTTAACACATTGTCCACAAATGCCTATAGAGAAGAAATTGTTGCACCTTATGTATATCTCAAGCAAACCAAAATATGATGCTTTTCTGCTTTGTTTATTCTGAATATGTTGTATCATACTTTACTGAACCCATTTTAACTTAGCTAAAGCTATCGATATTTATGCATTTCACATTATTTTCTGGATCTGAACCTGTGTATAAATCTTTCTTTTAAAAAAAAAGAAAAGCATTTTCCATAGTCGTCCTCTGTGACTTGTCCATGGGAGGGGGGAATCTTGTCTCAAGTGTAAAATGCAGTACTGTCCCAGTGTTCCTTGCCTTTTATTTATTTAGTGATCTTCGATATTTCATATGTAGTTTTGAGGTATACAAACCACATTCTTGTAGCCGAAGCTACAAATCTAAGCAGCTGGGAGAAAATTACTGTAATGTCTTCTTTATTGTTCTAGTACTGTATCCAACTATGGGAAGAATGTTCTGCAGAACGTTTGAGATGCAGATTCTTATCCCCACCGTAGGTTGTTTTCCAGATTATTAGACCAATTCAATCAGAACTTGATGCTCTTAAAGGTCTAAAGATCAACCTAAACGATTCTATCATTCTGTGATTCTGAAAACATCTATGGAGATTACTTAGTGCTCTGCTTGTGGCAGTGACTACCCCTTGAATGTGCTGTGATTTCAGAAATAGAATATATTTATTTAAGATGACTGAATGCTCTTTTATACTAATACAATATCCCAAAGTCATGAGCAAGAGACTTCTTAGTAGTTTGGGTTTCTGTTTTATAGCGTTGGTGCATGACTTTCGAAATTAAAGTGATAAGTGTTGTTGGAAAGGGGCACAGGAACAAGGGACTGGTAGAAGCGTGTGAATTTGTGTTTCAATTTTGGCTTTGGTCTTTATTGGTTGGGTGAAAGCTGCCTTTGTAGCATGAGACTGAAGAGCGCTCTGCAGTTTGTATCAGGTAGAAATCCAAGAGAGTTGTAACTCGCATCAGAACAAGGTAATGCCTTACAATTTGGAAGCTGTCTTTTGGAGGAACGTATGAAATGGAAGCAGTTTTAATTTCCACTGCCTATTTAGCTGCTGTGCAGGTACTGAACAGACTGAAGGCAACAGCTGTAGACATGGGACAGCCAAGAGGTGATGAAAGGAAAGTTGGCCTTTGTTCTCAGTATGGCAAAGTTTTGGCAACAAAGGGGAATTAGGAAAAAAAGATAGATGTATATATATATGTGTGTGTGTGTGTGTGTGTGCGTCTGGGTGTGTACATTTGGCAAAAAAAGCATCAGAAAAACAAAACCATGGTGGGTCTACAGGAGACTGTAACGTATGTTGACCCTTTGAGTGCACTCTTATTTTTTGAATGCCGAATCTAATATGGCTACCTCTCCTAAAAGACTACTTTCGTTAACTTCCATTTGCTTTCAGGCTTGATCGTGGAATCTTTTCGGCCACTGATGCCATTTGTATATTGCCGTGTGCTTTATTTTCCGAGAGCAACATTTATATAATGCAGGCGACGTGAAGGCAGAGTATACAGCGGTAGCTAAGCCTGTGTTGCTGGAGCATTTTCATTTTAGTCTCTGCCATAGTCCTGTGGGTTGCAGGCCGTGGGCCCGCCGGCTCTAAGTCGGCTCACTGGGATCGGGTTTTGTCACGACAAAAAAGGCAGCGCTCATGGCGCAGTGGACTTCAGGCGTTGCCAGAGGTGACGCAGTAAAGCCAAGTGCCGCCCTTGAGATTTATTCTGCAGTTTACGTTCGCAATCCTGATCTCTGAAACGTAACCGTGCAAATTGTGTGTTGTGTACCGCGCGTCACGCACCAGATGCCGTTTGTTTGCCCTGCTTGTTTGATGGGTTGTAGAGCTCCTAGGTATCCTTGCCCTGTTTTGTAATACTTGTGGCATTCTCCTTACCTTGTACGTGTTTCGGAACTGTCAGCTACAGCTGCCGGGATGCTGAGGCCCTTCGGGACACTTGAGTGCCGTGAACGAGTGCATTTAGGCTGTGAAAAAGTACTTGCCTCCTCCCCTGGATCCCCCAATACAAAGGCACAGTGAGCTTTATGCTCTCACCGAAGTACTATTATATACTCGCTATTTTCTACTGAATCGAAAACTTTGAAGAAGCTCATGATATGGATGTATATTTTTATGTTCTCCCACTAATTCTTCTAAGGCAGAAATCTAGGAAGACTTGAGGAGAGATTTCCGCTCAGCGACGCAGCTAAGCTTACGCTGAAAACCATCCTTCCTTAAGGGGCAGCACTGTTTGCACTGTGAAGTGCAGGAGCCCCCCGTTATGGACCACTGTGCTCTTGGGAGTTAAGTTTGGGCTTGTGTGGTGTTCCTGGGGGAGGCACGTCCTTGTGACCATGTCATAGGGCCTTCACTGACAGGGAAATTTACAAGTGACTGCAAATAGCTTAACATTTATTGAGTTCTTCCAAAGAACTGTATCATAGTTTCCGGGTCTTGACTGTTACCATACACCGGTAGACCCATGCTGTGCTCTACCGGAAAACAGCGCACCTGTACAGGCTGACTAACCAGGCTTCCGAATGTAATGCTCTGACCTACTCCGCTCACCCCTACAACAGAAACCTTATTTTCCCACACACACTGTCACACCTCAGTCAGTGGTCAGGGCTTTGAAGGTGACAAAAGCATATATGTGCACGTGTCTGTGTGTATGTATACGTGTGCATACACGCACACACACACGTCGGAGTGCAGTGACTTGCAACATGTTCTCTGGGCCAAAGCGTTCGCACGTTAGGTCATAAAACAACATGACGTTTCTCAGACGAAAGTTTTCCAACTGTCTTGCTAGATTTCAGTCTCTTTCCTTCACATTGCACCATAAGGTGTGATCTTCAGAAATCACACCTCAAAAGAAAATCCCAGAAGATCCTGCTCACCTGGATGCTACCAAAACCTTCTTTCTCAGCAGTGCTTGCTTTTAATAATGAGTATCTGTTGACAGTTTTAACACAACGGATCTGCTATGATCTTTCTTCTTAGAGCCCAATCCGTCAACTTCTATTCTCACACATAATTCCACTGAGTTTTGACCCAGTGCTCGGTTTTATACTCTCCAAAGCTTGGTGTAAACATGCCTTACAGTAGTTCATCTCCATCAATGGTATAACAAAGCTACTGCCTTCTTAGATGTTTGTAGATAAAAGTCAATAAGCACATTTATAGAATGTCATACTTTTTCAAAAACCTCTAATTTGATACTTTCAAGTGCACATGTTAAGTCATGTGTATAACATGCTAAAGTACATTAAACTGTGGTAATGAAACAATAAAATATTTAATAAAATATTTGAAAAATTTGATAAAGAAATTTATTTGAAGGTCCTTATGTTCATTCTATTTTGGTTATCTAGTGTGTGCCTGTAAACAGTTTCCCATCTAAAACTAACGATTGCAGATAAATACTATTCAAGCAGAGCTTCTTTGATACTTCACCTGCATTACTGTCAGATGACTGTTTAATATATGGCTGAGTCAGCAACATTCACAGAATTTTTTTCTAGCTACAGTATGATTTTTTTGGCTTTTTTTTATACTTCAAAAGAACCAGTCTCATTTTCCACCTGGAAATGGAAGATGCCAGAACCCAGAGATGGATCTCAGAACTGTAAGCTTTAGTGTCCTGTCAGATCATCCATTCAACTTCTACATAAAGACTGCAAAGATGTCGCGTGTTTTGCAAGGAACTTCTGCCCGTCTGTTCTTACTTACACGTATCTTTGATGGTAGCTTCCATTTTGTTTTATGAAAACTTATGAGCCTGGTCGAGCACTGTTGACATTGGATCCATAAACTCGTGCAAGTGCCCCAGAATTCGATGGATTTGTATCGGTGTAAAGCTGGAGATTGTGTGACAGAGAGAGCCAGGACTCACTGCAGTTAGGCTGTGGGAGAAAAATGCCTTTTCTCCTGAGCTTTCCAGGTATCCACTTCATGTTTCTGGATTTTGTCTTCTTTGCCCTAGTGGGTAGCTTGTTTATAGTCCACATGTTTCTGGATTTTGTCTTCTTTGCCCTAGTGGGTAGCTTGTTTATAGTCCACAGAAGTATAAGAGAAGAAGCCCTTGCTATGTTTTCCATCCTTGGACACTAAGAGAACTTTACTCAGAAATGGATTCTCTTGTAGAAATAAATAGCAAGTGTCATCAATGTTTAAACTTCCCCACTACTTCAGAAACTTATTTAAACCAGGACTCTGCCCTGCCTACCCTCTTGGGGCTTGAAAATAAAGAGTGTTGGGGATCTTTATCTCTTCCTGTCCTTGGATGCCTAAAGCCCCCTTGATTGCGATGTATTTTTCTGATCACAGACTTCATGGAGCCAGTAGACACTGGTTGTTCACATGGGAGCAGAACTATCTCTGAGTCAAGTAGCAGAAGGGAAGCCTTTAGGGGGTTTTGGATGATTTTTTTTGGATTTTTTTTTTTCTTTTTCTACCTATGTGCCATTTACTCAGGGAAGAAGAAATGTATGCAATCTTGTACTGCCTTCACTGGGTATGCATCCGTATGTCTGCAGAGAAACATGAGGAATGGAAAAGCTTCAGCGTTAAAGGCTGTGTAAAGGTCATACGTGGAGGAGGGGGAGAAGAGCTCTGATTCAGTGAGCAGAAAAACTCAAGCAAATCGTAAGAAATATATATTCTCTCAGTAGAGTATGACCAGTCAGGGACATTGAAGTCACTATTCTGTGGGTGTTTTTTATTACCAAATAACCTTAAAACAATCATCTTCATTCCTCAAACTCCCATCTTTTCTCATCTGCTCTCATTTTGTTCTTCCAGCCAGCTGAGTTCAGCTAATTCTCAGTGCATCTATATCTGATTTGTTACCCAGCTCTCTCTCAAGTTGTTCCTTGCAGCTGCATGGCATTACACTGACACTTACTTAACTGTCAAGTAAGACAGATTTCCACTAAGGCTTTTGGGAAAACACGAGCAGAAAGGCATCATCCTCCTCAAGCGCCACACTTCTGCCAGGTGCTCTGACGTTCTCCCCTCAGTACCATTTGTTGGATCATTTTCATTGTTTGTCCCCTAGGGTTTTTTATGTGCAGCTAACCCTACGTTCAAACAGACCTTTTTTTGATTTCTACAGTGTGACAACATTAAGTGAGGCACAAAGTATACTTGAGCACAGCATAACCATGCTATATACCAGCTTGTGAAGCTGTCAGTTCTTCAGTAGGACACTAGCACTTTGTAACAAAATATGAGATGCGTTCCTATATCTGCCACAAAATTCTGTTTTGTTTTGTTTTCAGAAATAAAATGTGTAAGATACAACGCCTACCATCTATTCAGTGTCAGCTTCTTTTTGTGGACTGTTCTTGGCACAGCAAGAAATTGAGCTTTAATAAAGTTGGATTTAAAATCTACTCTAGGTTTCAGCTACACTTCCTTGGGTATGTTGATAGAAGATAACATTAGATCTTCACCAGAAGTAAGCTAAGGCAAGATGTAGCTGTCAACCTGAGCTAAAACTCCATTTGAAAATCCAGCCTATATAAAGCAGTGCAGGAAGTTCATTCCACATAGACCAGCATTTCACACTGTTCGTCAGCCCATGAAACAAGAGGAACTGGTTGAAATAGACCCAAAAATCAAACCAGTGGAGTCAGAATGTCGCACTTAGCACCAAAGTATAACTTTCTGAATGTGAACATCTAATACTTTAATTCCCTCGGTGGCATTTATTATTTTTGCTACCTTAGTGTTTGGGTATGGAGCAGTAACACCTAGTGTCAGGTGCATTTACTACAGTTTGCACACTAAGAGAAGGCTGGTGTTGCCATCAGACAACAGCTAGATTAGGAAAAAGAGGGGAAAAGAAGAAACTTGAGCTCTCTGGAGATGTCTTTCTGATCCAAAAGAAGTATTTGGAATACATCTTAATGTCAGGTATATGGCCCACAAGAGGCTTTCCGGTCACAACAGACCAGTGAGATCAGTCTGAGCATCACTCCCTTCCAAGGTCTGGGTGAGTTCCCTTAGCGTCTGGTCAATACCTAGAGATATGATCTTATTTTAGGCTTTCCTAATGTGAAAAAATCTTGATTCCTAGGTGTTTTCATGAGTGAGATTCTTAAAATGATACTGCTGCTGGAGCTCCTAAGACACAGCAGCCGGTTGCCAAGTGTTTCAAAGTCTAGTATCTCAGATACCAACCTCAGAAAGTTTACCATAGTGGGATTTCTGTTCTAATTGGGACCCTCTAAATGCTACTGTCTTACCGCTATGGATTATTAAAACATCTTGCCATCTTTCAGGAGTTAAGGAGAATTTTGAAGTCAGCCCCAATCCATCAGTAATTTAAGATGCTTGAGTTTGGTGTTGGTGTCCAGTAGCAGTGGCTTTTGTAACGCTGCTAAGTCTTTCTGCAGTGCTCGTTATGCACACGATGGTAAACCTGGAATCTTGATTTACTGTGTTTTCCATCTTGTAAAACTGGAGGCTTTGTTTCAGGTGGCTTGCAGCACGCCACTGGCATTCTCATAGATCAGGGTGACGTCACCTGAAGCAAATCCATGGCATGGCATGCCACCCTCTGACAGACAGGTGGTTCCTTGTTGCGTTCTGAGACTTTCCATTGGGTTTGGTCCTCGCCAGCTCAAAGACCAGTTCTTGCCCATGGGTGAACCTTCCCAGCACTCCTAGTTGCAGCGTTGGTCATGAAGCAGGGCTCTGGTGGAGGGGCTTTCTTCTACCGCAAGCCCTCCAGCCTCTCCCCTTTCAGGAGCGCGAAGTGTAACTATGCTACGACAACTTTGTCTGTGGAGCTGGGATCTCTTCTTGCCCGCAGCTGCTTGGAAACATTTTTGTACAAGAGAATGAAAAAAAACCCATCTGGGAACTTGACAGTAAAGTTGGACCTTCCTAAACTGCCAGGTTTCAGTTGCTTGAGAGTGAGGGGTGCAATGTGTCCTCAGTCAGAGCAGCTACATAAATCGTGTGCAGAGATTGACAGGTCATGGCAACAAAGCTGTGTTTCCTTTTGTTTTGTAGAGTGGTGTTTTCTAATAGAAGTAAGGTGGCAGGGAAATAACCATCGCAGCAGATGGGACTATTTCGTTGTCTTTTGAGGTTCCAATTTCAAAAGCAAAGTTTGCCAACTGGTCTAAAAAAAATAGAGGAGAAACTGCAGTTCTGTTCTGTGGCTTGGAATGGATGCTGTGTTTTGCTTCAGTGACTGCAGCGATAATTTTTCAGTCAGAAGTAATATGTGAGCTACTTGAGGTGTGATGCAGTTCTAAACTACCCCCATTTCCAGGTGACATGTATTTGGCACGTGGTGGAAGTGTTGCTAACAAATGCTTCTCGGCTTCTACATCATAAATAATGCTAAGTGTTCATCATCGTTTTAATCAATGTTTAAGAAAATTCTTCCTCCTGTATTTCAAGAAAATATATTGTGGTTAACTGGCACAAGGCGTAATGCCATATCCTGGAAAGTAATGGAGGGAAGCATTTGCTGTGTGGATATTGAATCTCAGTGCCTGGTTTTTTTCCAAACATCTTTACTAGTAACTATCTGTGGTGCACCATATTCAGGATATTGTTAGTTCAGCTCTGGGATCTTCTAAAGTGAAGACAGCTACTTAATTCTCATGCAGAAATCCACACCTTCATTGGCATCTCTTGGGGCTGAAAGGTTGCTAAAGGATGCTGTATGCAGATGCTAGATCTCGTAAGATGCAAGACATATGAGGTGTATGACTAGGAGCCAGGCAGGTATCGACACAGGTTCACCGTGTAACTGTGCTGACTTGCATGAGTGGAAACCAAAAGAGCCTATGGTTTAAATGCCAGGACAGCTGTATTTAAAACACATTTGATTTCCTGAGTCCAACACGTCGTCGTTGGCATTACGTGCTCTTGCAAGAGAAGGGTGTTTGGGGGTTGCTGCGACAGGAGGCCCCATTGCAGCGCTGCTTGTCCTCAGCATTCACTGTTTTTTGGTTTTCAGCATTTTTAACTCATCGCTGGCTCTCGACACAGTCACGGGTCCCTGGATTGGTTGCCGCTGTGGTACAGTGACACTTGGTACAACGGTGTTGTCCTCTAACAGATGTGGCAGCCCCCACTGTAGATTTAAGGCAGTAAAGGTGGTTGCCAGCAGTTCTTGAGGTCCTCCAGAATTGCCTCCTCGGGGTGGCCAAGAGCAGTAACTGCCTGCTTCGGAGGACAGGGCGCGGGCTTTGTGGGGGCAGCAGCACCAGCAAGCCCCAGCGAGTCACTTGGACGGACCCTGTTGCACTGCTCAGCGCTGCAGGGGCATGGAGGGATAACGCTGTCTGTCCGTAACTCAGCAACAGCTTCGCTTGGGCCAGGCTCTGGGAGCAGCAGAAATAGAGAGTGCTCATGAAAAGTCCTTATAAAGGCAGAATTTTATTCAATTGCGTCCATACACACAGAGCAACAGGGTCCAGTCAGTCTTTTATGGCTTTTGTGTGAAAATTGCCCAGAACACACGATGTTTGCTGCCATGAGCTCTGTCAGGTGCACTGCTCACACAGCGTGCACTGAGGGGAAAGTACGTTTATGTTTTACGGTTTTCTGTATGGCAAAATGTACCTGGCATACCTTGGTCATTGGGTGGTTAGAAGAACAATAATCTCCAGGTTAGCTGTAGGGCTGGGTCCTCATTTTAGCACTTTCAAACAGATAGCATATATGCAGATGCATTTCTAAAATAATTATTTTCATGGTTAGACTTGATGATCTTGAAGGTGTTTTCCAACCATAATGATTCTCTGATTCTATGATCGTGTGAGAATTGTACTTGTGAGATTTTTCATGTGTGAGAACCATGAAAACACCGTAATATTTAAAAGCCAATGTAAAAAGAGTAGTTTTATATTTACAGACTCTTTGTTAATCTACAACAAGTTTAAAAAACCTAGATAAAAAAAATGGATGTGTGCTGTTTCACCTTGGCAAAGCGATTCTGTAATTAACAGCCAAGGGTTGCCAGCAGGGATTTAAAAACATCTTTAATAATGAGATAAAAATGTATCCTTAAAAACTTCCAGGCTTTTAGACCATTCAGAAAATACTCCCAAGTGCTTCGCAAGATGAGTAATTTTTTACTACTTCTGATTAATAAAACCACAATACCAGTTATTTTAACAGTCTTGAAATAAATAGAAAATGGCGTATATCAATTTTTAGATGCCACACATTTCCTCAGACCTAGATGGGAGCCCCTTGGCAGCACTGGGCTGTTACACTTGGCAGTGCTTGTGGGAGGACATGGTGGGGTGTCTGGAATGTGCAGCTGCCTTCGGCACCAACCCACCAACCCATAAATCTCAGCCATTGGAAATCCATTGCCACCAAGGTAGAAAGGGCATAGAAAGCTGTTCAAAAATAAGAAGTGGTTGCTTTTTGTCACATCTGTCAAATCTACTCCCTAACAGAAAATTCTCTATATTTAATAGAGACAAATCTCTTCACTGTATGGTTTTGCCTGTGTTGCTGAAAGCTGGAGATACCAAGCTTTGCTTACAAATTTCTCACCTTCCTTTTCAGTCATCTTGCCCTTCCTCTCCTCTCTTCTCTCAAGCAGCTAAAAGCTTGATGGACATCAGTCACAAAACATCCCACTGATTTTGGGTAGGATGGGCAGTGTCCCACACCTTCCCGAGCTACTGCAGAACTCTGAAAAACCCACGGAGAGTATTTTTTTTAGTTACTGGTATTTTTAACAACAATTTTCCCCAACCATGTCTGTGCATGAAACTCAGCTTCTGCAAAAAGATAGGCACAAGGAGTTGGGGTATGCCAGCAAAGTACGTAGAGCAGCAAAGCTGGGCTCCCTGCACCCCGGCTTTCTGTAGAAAAAGCCTAAGCAGGGCTTTTGAAGTATAATAAATTATTCTCCTCCTGACAGTTTATTGTTGAGAATAGATTTCTTGAATCAGGATTTGGCCTGGTTCATTTTTTAGTGCATGGCTTATTATGGCAACCAGTGTGCCATGAAGTCACATAATTTTTTTTGTACAAAACAAACCAAAACCCCGTTCAGCATTGCCCATTAGACTTAAGGCATTTGCATTAACTTGTACTAAGCTTTATTTGTGAAATTAAACTCTTAACCACATTTCTAAATTTCTTTCTTAGGAGGGGAATAAAAAGTCCCCAGACAATTACATTTTCTTTCTTCATAATTACTGAAGAAACCATCAGATAAATATATTACTTGCCCATATAGGCTCACTAAGCCAACAGGTACTCCTGGGGAAAGACTGCAGGATCAGGACCACATTTATGTGAGGCATCTTTGCTTTCCTTCTGGAGAAGGCACCTCTGCCATCAGGAAACGAGGCACAGCATCCCCGCTGTATCTGAACGGGTGGGATGGGAGTGCCAGACAAGGGCTGCAGACAGACCTCCTCACCGACCACCGCAGAAAGCTGCAGTAAGACTTGTACCTACACTCTTTGTTTTTTATCCTCATCATTACTGGTCATTGATTTCATCAAGAACTGTGAATTCAGGAAGGATGCCATAGACTTTCATAGTTACATGAGTCACTAGATGGTCTCTCTTCACCCATGTGAACTTTATGAATAGGGGAAGTAAAATAATTCAGCGTGCAGACAAGGCTGTAGGAAAGGCCAGAATTTCCATAAATCAAATTCCATGTTTTCCACTCGTTTCTGTGGTGGTGGTAGGTCAGCAAGCTACCACAGTAACTCTCCGCTGCAGAAATGGTAAACAGATGGATTTCCATGGCCATCCATAGGTGAGACTGGTAGACCAGTGCTGCCATGGCTGCTGTTTATCCCCTTCTTTCATTCCTGTTAATGTTGTTACATTCATTGTGCACCATAAGTCAGCTGAGAGGAGCTTGCTGTGTGGGGTTGGTTTTTGGCAGCCGTATTATGTGAAATGGAACATCGCAAATCATCGTCGCAGTAGCAGTAATATTTCTTAGGGGCATTTCAGGTTGATGCTGGTGAGTGCCTGTTTAAAATGTCTTAGGCTCCTAGGTTGACTTTTTTTTTTTGGTGGCAGTCATGTTTCATATAAATCAGGTAATTCTTTGGGCTACTTGTAGCAGATTATAAAAGCCAGCTGCTCTTTGAATGCCCAACCCATGCAAGCTGTTGGCAGGAGCCAGCAGAGGGTTTTTAAAAGACGCAGTGATTCTTGTCAGCGTGGGGTTTTCTTGCTCATTATCAACTTGCCAGCAGTTCAGTCAACATTTTTCAAGAAATCAAAAGGCTGAAGGAAAACTTTCTGTGGCAGCTTTTGAAATGTTAGGGTGAGCGTTTGCCTGCATTCTTCTTGGTTTGCTGCTCCCCAGTTGTTTTTTCAGAGAGACTATAAAAGTAGGCTTTTAATGTTTTGAGAGGAAGATGTAAGCTGACTCTTTAACAGCGTGTCTGAAGAGCTTGTGTGTGCTTCTGGACAAACAGCAAGCCAAGGCAGAAAACTGAGCAGCTGGTCAGCATATTAAATACATCCTGAGTCATGGCAGGATGAGATCTTGGCGGTATTTACTTGGCACAGAATCACAGGGCCAAGAGGGACTTGGAGACGTCAGCTAGAGAGTCTCTCTGCCCAAAGGCAGGTTAAGCTATACTTAACGGCATACCTGACAGGTGGGTGTTGAACCTGTCCTTAAAAGCCTTTAATAATGGAGACTCAACCGTTTCCCCGTGCCGGTTTTTGCAGTGCTTGACTATCCTTACTTTTTGAAGGTGGTTTATTCCCCTAGTGCCTAAGTATAAAATTCTAGTGTGTAGGAAAAAAAGATGGTGTCCTCAAAAGATATTAGGTAGAGAAGCGTTTTAGCTGTTTTTTGTAAATGCAACCTTAGACATAGTGATCAGCTAAGATCCGAGACGAGATTTTCGAAGAGCGCCAGCCCCACTTTATCACTAGCCACAGGAATCCTCCATGTCTTTGAAAATCTTTTCCTGTGAATGGTGTGTCAAGTTGACGGTTAATAGCCATACCAGAGAGGTTCAAAGAGACCTTTCTCCTCATGCTGTGTTTTCTATCTAGCAGTTGCCTTTGAAATTTTTTTTACAGAGTTCTGACATTAAAAAAAAACAGAAAACCAAACCAAAAAAAAAAACAAAACACCAAACCAACCCAAAACAACACAGCTTGCCAGCTTTTTGCTTAGTACCCTTTTCAGATACTACAAGTCCATCATTAAAGCCATATTGCGAGGAGGAAACCAAAGAACAGCATCTATTTCATTAGGCAGCGCTTTTGCCAGCCACACGGAGAGGCTGGTGAGCTAGTGGGCTCCAGCGCCTGCCCTTGCTCTACGGCCATCATCTCTCAGCTGCCTTCAGGCTTGGAAACAGGCATTTTTCTGTCTGTCCTCTGGTGGGATGCTGCTGACAAGGCATCGCGTGCACTTTCAGCAAGATCCTGCCCGCTGTCCAATCCAGCCTCTCCCCAGGAGATGGAGGAAAAGCTGACTGTGATGGTGTTGGCAGTGCAGGAACCAAGACATCTCTAGTTTTCCGCTTTGGGACGGGGAACCTGTGGCTATACCCACAACACTCGCTCCAGCTCCAAAACCGGGACAGGTGGAATAATTTTGAAACACTTCAGAGACTAATGGAGCACATTCAGTGTGTTAGCAGGAGCGACGCGCTCCCTCGCTCCTGGTGCACTGATTTACCTGAGACGATGCCGTGGTTTGCTGAGGAGTCTCGAAGGGACAGACTGTGCTTTTTCTCTGTGCAGAATACTAGTTACTGGGAACAGGCATCCAATGGAGAGGCAAAGGGGAGAGCACATCCCTCAAGAAAAGGGTGCAATCACCCTCATTTTCAGCCCATCGCAGGTTGTCGGGAGTCTCCCTGCCTGCCTTCCTGGTTGCTGTGCCTGGCGCCTGGGCAGGGTTTTGCTGCACTCAGCAGAAGTTGTAGACTTGCAAGGAATGGGTCAGCAAACCTCTTCCGTGCTAATGGTCTGGGCACCAGACAAATGTCATCTCAGCCGTGCTGGCACCTAACCCTCCATCCCACCACCAGCCCTGCTCTTCTGCACGGCCCCACACAGCTCAGAGGTGGCGGGAGGCAGCGGCAAAGCCCGCTGGCTTTGGTGGCAAGTGGCGTTAGCACCTTCTGCTCATCGTTAGCACCTTCTGCGATGGGCTGCAGCCCCTTGTCAGCCCCACGCTGTCATGGTGGGTGTCGGTAGTACTTCCGAGGGCTGCACAGAGTGCTGGGGTGCTGCTGAGCACCGGCCTTGCTGATCCGAGGGTTTTGCGACCCCAGCAAGGAGCAGCAGTGAGGGGCGGCAGAGGAGCTGCCAGAGGTGTGCGGTGCCCATCCGTTGCTGTCATGGCGAGTTGTACTGACCGAAGGCTGAGTTTATAAGGGCAGTATCTCCACAGTACAGCCTCCTGCAGTAGTTGGCAATCTCGGAGTTTTGAAAGGAAAACATTTCATGGCTAAAAAAGAAACGGGTGCAGCAGAGCAGTTCAGAAAACGCAGTTTCCTCAACAACCTTGTGAGTGGAAGAACTGGCACTGTAAAAGGGGAAAGGAGGTGTGTGGAAGGGGTGAACTGATTTTCCCCAAACCTCACCCTGGCAAACGTGGCCTAACACTAGGAGTTTTGACTCCTAGTTTCACAGACAACCTACAAAATACGGTCGATGCCTATCAAACTGCACTTCAGTGGCAAATTAACCAATGTGTTCAGCAGTTCCCAGCTTTCATCAGCAATGCCTAAAGAAGGATGCCTATCAAACTGCACTTCAGTGGCAAATCAACCAATGTGTTCAGCAGTTCCGAGCTTTCATCAGCAATGCCTAAAGAAAGAAAAGTGTTTTCCTCCATGTTTCGCAGCTTCTCTCCTGCCCCAGTAGACTCTTAATCCCTCAAGGTCCCCCTGATTCCCTTGCTCCTGCTCAGTCCTAGCAATCCTACCCAGGATAAGCAAAAATTGGTGGCAGTGGAGTCAAAAGCAACAAAAAAAAAGGTCACACTTTGGAGCAGATCAACCAGAGCATGACTTCCAAATTACACCCTTTTCCTCGATAGTCAAAAACCCACAAAAGCAGACAGTAAAGGTGAGTCTTCAGTTGATTTTACAGCCAATATAAGTGCTTCTCTCTTAAAATTTGCCTTTTTTTTTCCTCCTTCCCAGCATATTCTGGTGCTTCTCGTATTTTCCCTGCTGTTGAGTATCAGCATGTGCTTTGAGTCCTGTAGAGCTGAACAGGAATTACAAAAGAACTGAAAAATAACACTGATCCTGCAGCCCTTGCAGGCACAAAATTCCTGGCAAGATACAAAAAATAAAGGGGCATTTCCCTTCTGCTATGCTTGCCACATCCATCTGTGTGACACCAAGGGTAAAGCAAGGTCCAGATACATAAAAAGATGAAGTAATACTCTGTGGCGATCCAGGGACTGAAGTGACTGAGTTTTGAACAGTGTCTGTACACACACATTCACTTTCCCAATGTAGGCAGAAGAATTTGCATCATGCACCATCCAGCTCAGTTTCCAGCTTTTGTGTGTGCCTGTCTTCTTGCGATATTTACTTGCATGCTCCGGATGGGTACATGGGTGAGATAGAGAGCTGCTTGGATAGCTAAGATTGCTTCTGGGGTCACTATGAAATATTGAGAAATAGGGGCATTTTCTAGCTTTCGTAAGCAGAGATGCAGAGATCAGTGCTGAATTCAGCAGGGTGGTGTTTGCCTGGTTGGGTGCCAGTGACAGGTTATGTGTTTAAATACAGTCCATCCTTTATTCTCTAATACTGCAAATACATCCTGTTCCATCAGGGCATCCTTCTTTAAAATACCCATTTTTAAGCCCCCTTATCAAAACATGGGAATTATGGGAAACAGGTTTTTTTTATTGCCACACTTTTCTTGATGCATGTTTTGTGCTATACTCAAATGATGACTTCTGTTGAGGGTGAGTTGAGGTTAAAAAACCCACAGAAACAGGTGCTGCCCATTGACACGTGTGTGCTCCCGCTTTGCGAGTGGACCCAGGGATGCAAACCGGGAGCAAACTGGAAACGTGTGGCACGAAAGGCACCCTTGGTCTCGCCGGGTCCTAATGGTGTCCCCAGAAAATGTTTCTTCCTTCCCTGTCCCCTGCTCAGTGCTTGGGCTTGGGCTTGGATCTTGGGCAGTAGCAACAGTCTGCCGCCTGCTGTGGGGAGTGCGAGACTGAAATAGCCCAGGTGGAGATCTGGCCAAAAAATGTGTTGAAAGCATTTCCTGAAATGATTTGGTTTCGTTTAAATGTCATATTTAGTAGCCCTCAGGACACTAGCTGTAGGAGAGGGAAGGGTTATGCCCTAAAAATAGAATTGGATGGATGGATGGATGGATGGATGGATGGATGGACGGACACTGTGTGAAGGACTGCTGAGAGTTTGGTGTGGGGTGGGACGCATCACATCTTCCTTAGAGAGAGGAGCCCTTGTGACGTGGTTTGAACATCAGCGGGGGGGTAGCAGGGGAAGCACTTTGACTGAGAAATATTCTTTTAGATTAAAAAACAAAACTCTGCATGCACATACAGACTAGGTCTTCATAACGCGGTCAGGCTTTGACAGTGTACTGCGGCATTATTGCTATTTATAGCCAACGATTACTAACACTATAATCCAGTAAACTTAGTGGTTGCAATTACAGCAACATAAATAGCAATCCAAATGACTAAAGGCATTGCTGTCAATACGGACGGCAGCTATAGCATTAGAAATAAATTTGGAGGGAAGTTATTGGAAGTTGATGTGCAAGCTTGGGTCTGCTAGTCTTTTATATACCATTTTTAATATACTTCCTGAAATGAAGCTTCGGAAAGGTACACTGCCTCTTTAAAATTAGTCTAGGAACTACAGGTAGTTCACATTATTTTTAAAATAATAAATCTCTATATATATCTATATTAAAATATATATGTATACATAAGTTAGCTAGCCTACCTTGTGGAAAGGCTGCAGCTAAACTAAGTCTGAGCTAATATTGTATTACCATGGTCTTCTGGTTTGTAGATAGCCCTTCCTTATTAGATGAGGTTCTGTTCTTGCTCCACAGAAGGTGCCTGTGTATATAACTCCTTTGTATTGCTTTCTGCAGAGTCCCTTATATATTTCTTACTACTAATGCTGTGTAGAAAAGGAAATCCAGAGATTTTACTACTGATAATTAACCATATAATGGCCATTAGCAAAATAAAGATTTAGTTGTTTGGGAAACAGATTATTTATATTGTGTATGGTTTATTGCCTGATAACTTGTTTGGTGACTGGATATTCTTTTCCTTCTCCTGGTCCTTTTCTGCTTTTTCCAGCTATGGTGTTTACTCCTCACTTTGATTATCTAGCAGGCAATAAAGTATATTGTATGTTTTGAAGCCAAGCGGTCTGCTTCTTAATTGCCCGTGAAGGGGGAGTCAGTGGTGCTGGTGGCCGGATGGTGGAGTCGTGGCTGCTGCCTGGCAGGAGGCCCCCTGGCAGCTTCTCAAGAAGGCAGGTCCCAGGCAAGCGCCCACGACAAAAACCTGGT
>NW_009714158.1:0-381 GCF_000703405.1 Apaloderma vittatum | reverse complement strand
AAGGAACTGCAGCAAGGAGCAGTCACAGCTTTGCTTCCTGGCCATCCCTAGGGACATGGGGAGACCATGCAGACACGGAGGAGTTACTGTGTATCTTCTGTTTTCACATAGCCCTTTTTTTCTTCCCCAGCACGGCCGGCAGCGGCAGTGGATGGTACTGTCGCTATCACTGGCAGCTTCCCACTCTCTCAACAGCCTGGTCACCCAGCAGTGCCAGGATTTTACCCCAAGGTTCGAAGATGGGCAGAGCTTGACACCCATGTCAGGCAGGAGTCCACAGCCTGGCCAGGAGAAGCAGGGACGCTGCTCTGTGTCTTCCCACATGCAGGGTGATTCATTGTCCATGCTTGGCCTTTCCCTTTCCCTTTCCCTTTCCCTTTC
>NW_009714157.1:357-31037 GCF_000703405.1 Apaloderma vittatum | reverse complement strand
CCTTCTTGGACTCAACTACTAAACAAGTTCTTCAAGGGATATCTAGGAATCCAACTGTAAATGCACATCATAAATCAAATACAGTAAATGGCACCATAGATATGCATTTTAACAGAGGGCCTGAACATTTAGGTGTTGCAGACAGTGAATAATGACTGTGAGCTCATTTACCAAAAACTAAACGTATTAGAACTGCCAGATTGCAACAGAGGATGTCCAAAAGAAAATTTGCTGCAGTTACCCAACAATCCTAGTTGAGGTAACACGGAAAGAATGTAACTCTTTATTAGTCTCCTTTCAGGATTTAATCAGCAATTCATCTAAATTTAAACAAACACAAATTTCCAGTCTGTTTAAACGTTCTGCTACTCTTTCCAGGAAATTATCAAAATCTCTCAACAAAACAAGGTTTAAAAGAAAAGGTCTTCTGTGAATTTTAAGTATAGCTGGAGGTCTAGGTAGGTGAATAAGCAAAAGTATGCATTTTCATTGTTAAAGCAGAAAGCAGACTTAGGTACAGAGGTTAAATTACAGAAACAAAGCTTATAATTTTAAACCTGAGAAATGGCGAGAAATGTTTTCCAAAAGGACTTGCTACATGGTTTTCCAAGGGACAGAAGAAAAGCTGACCAATTTATAGTTCTCCGTCTTTTGTCAACTATTCTAAAGATGGGTCTAACATTTCCCTTCTTCAGGCACCTGTGACCTTGATCTTTCAGAGACAACAGTCATCAGTCTTGCAAGGATTTTCACTACTATCAGATGTACCCCATCAAGTATTATGGACTTCTATGGGATAAGTTGCCTTAAAGAATCCTTGACTTAATCCTCATCCACTACAGGTAGTTCTCCTCCTTGAATCTTTTAAATGAAGACACAGGCTTGAGAAACTTTGGTGAAGACTGAGGCAAATAAGGCACTCTTATTTGTCACTAAATCATCCATCTCTTTTAAATGAAGACACAGGCTTGAGAAACTTCGGTGAAGACTGAGGCAAATAAGGCAGTCTTATTTGTCACTAAATCATCCATCCCATTCAGCAACAGGCTATATTTTCCTTGGTGAGCCTTTTACAGCTAATGAAGTGGTAGATGCTCTTCTTGCCCTTGACATCTCCTCCAAGTCTCATTTCTAGTTAAGCACTGGCCTTCCTGACACTATTCCTTACATGCTCAAGCAGTGTTTTCAAGTTCCTCCTTTTTAGACTGCTTCTACATCCACCTCCTGTGGACTTGCTTTTTACATCAAAGCTCTACTACAATATCCTTGGTGAGACAAACTAGTCTGGTCATACATCTACATTTTTCCTGGTTTTGCACTTGAACGATGCTGCACTTTAAAGTTTGACACCTTTCCAGTGCTTCCTTGACCTTCACATCTGCCTCCCATAAGATCCTACGTATCAGTTTCCTGACTAAGCTAAAGTCTGTACTGATGTAGTGTGTACTCTGCTACTCTCCATCCTAACTTCCCTCAGGATCTGGAACTCCACTATTTCATGGTAACTCCAGCCAAATGTGCCATTAATTACCACATCCAAAAACAATTCTTGCTCGCTAGTGAATAGAAGATCCAGCTGTGTGTCGTTCTTGGTTGGCTCATCCTGTATCAAGAAGCCATCCCCAGCACCCTCCAGAAATCTTTTTGACCAATGTATCCTACCTTGCTGCATTTCCAGAGGATGTCAGGAAGGTTAAAGATCCCCATGAGAACTAGGGTTTCTGATCCAAACACTTCCTCAAACTGTTTCAAGAATGCTGCTTCCTTTTCCTCACTATGAGTGGGTGGTCTGTAGCAAACCCTCACCATGATGTCACCGTTACTGAACTTTCATCTCATACTGTCCTGCAAGTTACCAGCCAGATTGTCATCCATGCGACTGAAGAGCTCCCCACATCTAAGCTGCTCCTTCACAGAGAAGGCAACACTCCCTCCTTTCTCAGCCAGCTTTCCCAAGAAACTTTTATCTGTCTATTGCAGCACTTCTGCCATCCCACCAAATCTCATTCATTCCAGTGATGTCATAGTTTCATGATTGCACGTGAAGCAATTTCTACTGCTAGTTTCCCAAGCTGCATGCATTTGTGCAAAAATTTGCTTGATGTGGGTGCTCCTATCTTATATCTTGCTCTTGTCACTCTGCATCCTTTTTCTTTTTGACCTCATCCATCACCAACCCACTTAAACATGGCTTGTAATCTCCCTCCCCCATAATTCCTAAAGAACTCTCCTATTATACCTAACATTGCAGATGCATCCAGCTCTTAATTTAAGAAGCCTACTTACGTGTATACACCAATGTAAATCTAAAATCACTTGACATGTGTAATACCCTCAAAATCATACATTCATAGCATGAGACTGATTAAAAAGAAGCATAAAGTTCAAGAGCATAACGAGGATGTCTATAAATATTTCAGGTATATTATAGATAGTGTTATTCTATACTTCCAAATTAAATATCTTTGCATATGTTTTCCTTGAAAGTATTCATTTAAATCTATAGTCAGATACTTGTTAAATTAAAAGCTGTTTTAATGGTTCCTGGGTTTAGAAAGCTGTATCAGAGTATTTATACGCTGAATTCTACAAATATGTATCATTCAGACCTCCCTAACACAACATTATCTAAACCAAGAAAAATAAATCCAAACACAGCAAATCAACTGATTTAAAATAAAAATGCAATTTATTAAAGTGACAGGAATATAGATGTTATTTTTTTAACTACAACTAATCTGAAATATTTTGTTTCAGAACATTTTTAATAAAGTAAAATATCAAAAAGGCACTCAAATTATTTCAAGCAGAAACAACAAAAGTTAGGTACTCAGAAAATGACTTTGTAGCATCCATATATTAAAAGAGATAGACATCTAACTGAAGATATTAAAAACAACAATCCTCTGCATTACATCTAGACCTCTTCCTCCGCACTCAAAAGAAAAACCTTTCTCAGAACTGTTGATTTATTGCACAGGTCTCTCAAAGTCTTACCCAGAAAGTCCTTCAAAATATTCTTAGCATTCATTTTGCTTTTAATAATTTAAAATTCAATCATTATTGCACTGCGATTATATGCAATTTTACATCCCATTAACCCTGCTTTGTTTTAATTATAAAGATCCTTTGTTAGATTCCTTTAAATGATCCAGTTTATAATTTCAGGTTATCCTAGGGAGCACTTTAATTCAGCTGCACATTCATCAACTGTTTATGTCCTGTTAATTGTTGACAACTGCACAATTGCATTCTCTAGCTATGATTGATGAATTGCATTCACAAGTTTAGCTATTAAGCAGAATAAATATTTATAACAATTTCCAGTTAAAGAATTGTTATCTGTACACCCAAAAGAGTAAATTAAAAACAAATGGGCTGATTGCAAAGAAGAGGGTTCTAGCTACGCACACACACTTGTTCTAACACACCCTTCTGACAAAAGTATATGGAAGAACATGTGTCTAAGGGCAGTTTGATTTAGACGTTCCTTTGATTGGATTTAAGCAGTGGTTCTTAAACATGGGGTTTTTTTGTAAAAGTTTTGTTAGAGGAGGGTAAAGGGTCCATTGATATCTTAATATGTGATTGCTAGAAATATTCAGATGTAGAATGCGTTCAGAATGAGCATTTTATGGACAGTGAGCATGCAATAATATCTGAATGCACTAGCCTGGCTAAGAAAATAAAAAAGGTCAGAATGAGATTATATATTACTATCCAAGAACATAAACTTACCATAATTATTCAGTATATTACTATGTAATATTTATTGTACAATGTGCAATACATGACCCACTCAGTTGAACCCTATTCCTACCTTGTAGCAAGAAGAATTTCCAATGAAAGGACTACATTTCCAACCACTATATTGCAGTATAACTGATGTATGCACAGGGAATCCAAAAGAACTTACATAAACCAGAACCTAGGTAATAAGTTACATGCTCTTATTTTCAGGTACTCATATTCCTGTATTCCTATATTCTGATGTTTTCTAAACCTCATTTTAAAGAAATGCCTGATTTAACCACTGAAATATCAGCTAGATAAAAAAAAAATCCTCTAATAAAGAGAAGATTTGATACTTCAGTAATGATATCTCATTGATGAAAAAAAGAAACACATATGAAGTGACCGTGTCTCTTCAACAGGCGTATTGCTGTACTTTATTTTTTTCCTTAGCTGCACATATCAAGACATCTAGATACAAATTAATGTAACGTACTGGCCAATATGAGTCACACACATCACACAAGTGGTTCCGTTTGTCTTTGGCATTCCACTACCAGGAAGGCCAAAGAGTCCCCCTCTGCTGCCCAGCTCGCTGGCTGGAAGGACTGATGACCATTGCACAGAGAAGATAGGTATAGCATTAAAATTACTTGAGGATTGATAAGAAAGCACCTTAACAATTTGAAAACAAGGAAGCTCTTGTAAACATAGTCTTGTGTGTTTTACAGGGCTCAAACTGGACCTGAAATTCCTCGAGAAACGATGGTATAGAGAAGTGCATCTGTACAATGAATGCTGTGCTCCTAAAGCAGATGGAGCAGCAGATGGGTTTACAGATTGGGCCCCCTGGACTGTCTGGGTAAAACAACCTTGCTGCTCTGGAAAATGGTGGTTCAATTATCAAATAAACTCAAATCCATATACAGTTCATGGGAGCTCTATATCCTTCTATCAATAAACAAAATTTTCAGATTTTATACATTTCCAAATTAAACATTTACTATATAAGTATCTATACAACAAATCTCTTAATTAAAATGGCCTTTTCACAATCTTTTTGGAACAGATGGTGAGGAAGTATTATCACCCAATGGAATAAACACAAAATGACTACTTGTTCAAAAGCTTTAAAATTAATTACCTTCCTTCATTGATGAGCTCAATAAATGCAAGTCCTGCATTCTTCTGAATAGAATTTTGCCATTCCTAAGAAGATAAAATATAACATGATCAAAACCCAAAGATTTTAAAACACATTTCTGAAGCTGACCCTGATGACTTCCTAAAGAGCTTGAACTTCTTAATTTAATACCTTTTTTTTCTTCCCTCCAAAGAATGACTTGATCACTTAAAAACTGTAATTCATTCTGATTTTCAAATACATTTTTGGCAGTTATGTTTTCTCTTTCACCTTTAGCAAGCTTTAGTTTCCTTGTCTAGAGAACATGAAAACACATCTTGTTTCTCCAATTCATACAATCACTCAACATACTAAGTGCAACAAGGACAGCAGCTATAATTTCTTTACAGTGTTTCACTGTTACACCTTGTACATTTTATTACAGAGGGCAGGCAATAATCTATGTACCATCCATCCTTCCTTCAGTTCAATCTTCCCCATTATAAGTGAAAACAAAACCAGCCACTAATAATAAACTAAGTTTTTAATATTCTTTCACCATTAACATGGATTTGTAAAACAAACTTTTGAAACTTATTTAAACCATCCAATAGCTATTAAAAGGAAGCAACTTCTACTTTGTATACTAATAAGAGAAAATTCTCAGTGCATCAAAACCAGCTTTTTGTCATACAAATGACTGCCTCTATCATATCAATAGATTTTTGATATTTGAGATGAAAAAAGATTCAGATAACGCTCTAGCAAGTAAAGATTACTTTCTTTAGGGATAGTCCCTTGAAACTTTTCCTTAAAAGTAATAAACGTTTTCTTTTCATCATAGAAAATAAAAATCAAAATATATTAGCTAGATTACAGTTCAGAGCAAAATTTTCTAGTCTGAGACTTCATATTATAAACAAAAAGTGATAGAACAGAACTATTCTGCTTTACATCTCTTTTCCTTTTTTTTTTTTTTCAGGACTAAAAAAATCAGGCAAAAATTCCCAACGCTTGCTTTCCAATATGGGCAAAAAAAGATAGCTTTGTATAGTTAAGGAAATTTTCTCCAAGAAAACTAGTCAGTAGTCAGCAAGATGCTTCTTACTGATCCTGTGAAAATTCATGAACTTGACCAATTCATCCATTTTAAAAAAAACCCCAACAACAATAATCTTGTACTCATGATCGGTTTTATAATAGGCAAGCCACTAATATACTCCAATAATATAGATACTCTTAACCCATTACTGAGCAGGCAAGTTCTGGTTAGGGGAAATGTGTCTAGCTTGGGCTAGAAAACCATTGTAACAAGTTCTTTCTCCAGTGCTGTTGATTTTGTTCTTTTCCAAACCTAGTAACTGAAGCAAGCCCAATGATCTAATTTTTGGAAGCAATCAAATCACCTTGGTATAGTACAAAGTCACTTTGAGAAACTAAGAAGGAAAGGATTCAATCACCTAAACACAAGCACCTAGTGCCTTTTTAAGAAATAAAAGTCTGTTTTAGAGATAGTATTTGAGGTGCAGTGTTTTTTTTAAACAGAGCCTTTTACTATATAATATAAAAACTACAATTTGCATTTTTTTTTGAGATGTCTTTCTGTACCATAGCTGCTATGACTCTGCAAAATGTAGAACTGGTGTGACTACAATTCAGGAGAGAAGCTGAAAAGACAGAAGGAAAAAAACCCTGCAAAAAGCAGTCTTCCTAAAGACAGCTAGAAGAAAGCACGATAATTAAATTCTTAAAGAGAGATAGAGGGTCTACCTGTGTCTGCAAAAGATCAAGAGATTCTTGCAAGTCTTATCTCAGATCTTCCTGCTCAGCACAAATATCTGTCTCATGTACTGCAGAAGAACTAAAATGCCTAACTGGATTTTAGGTGAGATATCTTAAGGTACCCAAAGAGCCATAAGCTATCTATGTAGAAGCAAACAAATTTCTTCTTATGCCTTCGTAGGTGGAAAATCTAATGAGTTTATGCAAAGTAACTATTCACAACAAAAACATGTGAAAGCTTCCTAACTATCTACCAAAACCTAGTGAAAAACATAATGATGCAGAACCAGAAAGAAACTAGCATTCATGGTTCATGCATCACCTCACCACTAAATCACTACTACAAGTTTCACTACAAACTCCCAACCCTCACTTAATCCACAAACAAGGGAATGACTATTGCCAGTTAGCTCAGTCAGTTGAGCGTAGCGCTAACAACGCTAAGGTCGCAGATTCGATTCCTGTTCGGTCCCTGGCGTGACCGTGGTGGCATCCCTGGTGGTAGGGAGGCTGGATTAAAATGATCTCTAAGGTTCCTTCCAGCTTAGGCCATTCTATGATTCTACTATTACAATTTCCTTTCAGTTTTAGGCATAATATAATCATATAATCATAGAATGGTCTAGGCTGGAAGGGACCTTAGAGATCATTTAATCCAACCTCCCTGTCATGGGCAGGGACTCCTCTCAAGTAGATCAGGCAACACATGGGGACCGAACGGGGATTGAATCCGTGGCCTTGGTGTTATCAGCACCAAGCTCTAATCCACAATAGAACAGATTCATGATTCTGAGAGGTGAACTCTACTCCTGAAGAGGCACTCAGTTTTCTTTTTTCCAGTTTCTTTTTTTTAAACTCAAACTATAAACTGAAATGCTTCAAAATCCCAGCATTACAGTTGCCTTTGCAATGGCCATGTAGATCACTGCACACACTTTAAGAACTGGGTTAAGATGTGAAGTTACATGCTCATAGTATGTGCAGCAATTTTGTTTACAACATCTTAGATTTCACAGAAAATCTTTCTCACCTTCATGATGTAAGAAGCAGAAGGACAAACACCAAATGTAATGGATGCAGTGACCATGGCTGGAAAATTTATGCTATAGGCAAGTAGCATCATAGCACAAACATTTGGTTATTAGCAGTTAAGTGCTTGAATGACTACACTACATCTCAGCTGCTTTCAGTGTAGTTCATATCCTGAGTCTTCTGGGACTCAAAACGAGCTGGGAGACCTTTCTGTGCCTCGGAAATGCTGAAGTAATGGAAGCCTCTGACAAAATGGTATACCAGAGAATTTCTTTGATACATGAAGCATGTGTTGACCTTTCTTCCCCTGGGGCTCCTGCTTGATGGGGCAGAGGGGACGAGTGTTACCGCCAGCAGCGCACCTCTCAGAATCAGGTAGGGTGTAGAAGACTTAGAATTTGAGGCAGAATTCGAGGAATTTAGACTAACACAGGTAGTGTTCAAGGATGGTGACACTTATCACTTCTTTATACTAAAACAAGAATGAAGATATAAAATTACATTTTTAATTTTATTCATGTTGAAACAAATATAAAAAAAATTGTCTTCATACTCAATAACTAGACACTATAAATTTAAAGATTCAGTTCAATTACTGTCCAGTATGGCTATGTTCTAAATATTTTATATTACGAAAACTTCTGTGGAAGACATCAAAAATGTACTAAATTACTAGGATACTGGCAACTGCTGCCCCTCTTGTCCCAGCTAACTTCTTCTCTTCCTTCATTCTCTCATTGCCTGAAAAGCATCACTGCATCCAGAAAGCATCAGGAGACATTCCCTGACAGAAGGTTGAGAAGGAATCCTATTAAGAAACTGTCCATGCAGAGGACAGGAGATGAATAAAACTGGTGGGAGAGTAAAAGTCTAAAAATTCTAAATAATGAACCATAACATAGTAGTGATATTAGTTGAAATTAAGTTGGGTCTTTTTCTTTCAAATAATAATGTACATTCTCTTATTCTCTAATGTTCTTACAACTTTTACTTTTGAGTGTATTTTCCTAGTTTATTTCTTTAAAATTCTCCCATCTCCAGTACATTTAAAAAAAAAAAAAAAGAGGGTGGAGAGTATTAACAAATTTAGCAACATGTTAAATTGATATAAAAAAAATTAGACAGGTAAAAAATAATTCTGAATGAGCAAAAAAGGAAGAACTTGGCTTGGCAAAATAAGAACTTTATTTTTATTTTATATTACACTTCTTTCCCAATCAACTTTTGCTTACAAACATTATTATATTTGAATTCATTATTATTAGAAAATGTCTTAAAAAAATCTTGTGATAATATCAAAAATTAACTAATAAATCTGACATAAAAAATCTTTATCTATAAAAAAAGTGATATTCAGAGTTTACATAATTTACATGAGAGCCTTCAACTTTTCCATTTACTACAAGAAAGTCTAAACTGGTGTCACAAACTACAAGTTTCCCAACAAATTGCACGTACTGAACGGACAGATATATCGTGTAGTAAACACCTCAGAATTCTCCTTCCACTACAGGTGAAACTTTCTTGATCAATTGTATCTTCTTTGAAATTCTCTCTTCTCCACGTCTGAAACTATTCTGAGTGTTTTTCCTTTTGTCATATTGATTACATATTGAATTTTCTTGCCTAAGATATTAATAACTCAGTTGATACCTCAGTTCATCAACCACTATATTTTAACACAAGTTCTTGACACAGATGGAATTCTATTAGATTGACTCTCTTCTCTCTAGACCCCTGAATATGTTTGGAGAAAAGTCTTGTATGGGGCTGAACAGGTGCTACCTTTTATCAGGTGAAGGAAGAGGAAATTTTATTAAAATGTGCTTGCAATTCACAACACACATGTAATTTAGCTTGGGTTTGAACTCCATGTTGTGAAGTTACCTTCTAAAATCACCAATAACTTGCTTTACTTCATTTAAGAGGAATGATTCAAAGGAAGTGTTACAAGATTGAAGAAAATGTTTCTTTATGGCAGAAAACCATGTCCATTAAAAGTAAGTGATTTCAAGATACAGCCTCATACATTTTTGAGAAGATTATACAGTTTTTAAGATCTTAGGACTACACTTACCATTCCTAAAAGAATTTATCTAAAGATACTGGAGTCTTAAAGCTTTCCACTATTGTTTGGAATGAGAATCAGACCTAAGAATTCCAAATTTACTGCCCTCATCCTTCTCTCACACTCATGTGTATACAGCTGATACATGATAAATAAAATGTATCTGTTGTCTATTCTTTCAAGTAAATTTGGGATCAATTTTAAGATTTTATGATAGGTCATCCATTTTAAAAGAGACTGTTTCCCACAGTAAGGAAGTTGCAGAATGACTGACGACATCCTCCTGGAAGGCAAATCTGCAAGTATTTGAATACAGCAGGCTTCTGGCCAAATCACAGAAAGGAAAAGAATGTGAAAATTTCCCAACACTATTGATTTGAATATGACTTTAACAATGCAGCAGAGGTAACAGGAAGTTTTAGATTTCAATTTCACAAGACTAAAATCTCATTTTTTCTCTATTTTCTTGACTTGGAGTAATATGTTAATCATTTATTTTCTTGGAAACATAGAGACCCATTTCCCTTCTGAACACCTATTTATCTTGGATACAGAGTCAAACGTTCCCAGAGGAACACTACATTCCTATCTTAGAAGAAAAGATAAATAAATAAATAAATTCCACAATTCAAAAAAACCATTTACGTTATCCAAACAGCATGAGGGAAATGACCCAATCTATTTAGATGATACAATATTAACCTTCATCACCTTGTAGAAATTCTGCACGTCTTCTAATACAGAACAGAAGACACGTGTTGGAAGATGCATGCATCTCCACAGCTTCTAGAGTTTACTTCGTGACTGGAAAAACAGTTCTTCATTTAGGAGACTCAAAAATTATTACTAACAACATACGCTGCCACACACGGCTATTAATCCTAAAAGCCAGACCACTTATTACTCAACCAATCTTTGATATTAGAGGTGGGTAACTAATTTGAAGTCTTCCAAAATGCAGAATTAAAGAGAAGATTTCTAATGTACAGAAAAATACTCCTCACACTCTCCCCATTATATGTTTAGTTAAACCCCTCAAAACTACAGTATATTTATTACTAATTATAGTCTCCAAGAATGACTCTTTCTGGCTTTCTAAGCATTTTTCTCTGTTCTAAGATCCTTCCCAGTTGTAGGCAACTTAATAAAGAAGTTGGGGGAAAACACCTCGCCATATTAGGATATGAGGAAAGTATTTCTCACAGTTTGCTGATCCTGCCTGTTTTGCCATGAATCAAGAGGTTCAGATCAGCATCTCATTGATGTGTAATAAATGTGCTTTTTGACATTTTTGGACAAAAATACTCTGACAAGGACAGGCAAGAAAGAGGACCAGAAGTTCCATGGTTACTCTAAAGTAAGATATTGAAGGAGAGATCCTGCTTATTACTAAGGGCAAAACACAGTAGTATTTTTCTGAATGTACAGAGATCTGGAAGGACATCTCACAGAACAATCAAGAAAGTAAAATTGCTCAACAAATAGGAAGGAATACACTGATGGTTTCCATTTGAAAGTTAGATTATCAGAAGCAGATGGCCAAGAATTGGGCTGGAAGGCATTCCACACATGGACAAAAAATTAACACAAGAAAATTCTCTGACACCACTTTAGTGTAAAAAGAGGATAATGCAAAATGATCATCTTTTGGAAAAGTTCCAGAATTCTATAAAGCAAGTGGAAACACGAGGAGGGGGGGGGAAACCCAAACAACCAGAAACACCACAATCAAAAAACAACATCCCCCCTCAACAAATCACTTAACTATAAGAGCAAAAAATACAAAGGAAAAGGTTTTCTATTTCTCTGTAGCTTGTACTTCTGTTCATTTGTGGTTTTGGAAATTACACTAAGTGTGTAGTTGGGTATAGGCTGTGGTCTGAATTGTGAAGAGCCCCAAAACAGCATCAGAAAATAAACAAATGTTAAAGCTCTACCATATCAGATAATAGATAAGGACACACTAGTAATGTTGCTTCTTGCTGGACCTTTATATACTCCAAACAGGATGACAATATTAGAGAAAGCACTTGCTTCAGCTACAAAGGTTTTATTTATTGAACTTAAATTTGAGCCTGTGAAGTTACAAAACTTCACTTTGGAGCTACAAGACTAATATTTTCATACACCTTTCTAGTGCTTTTTCCAATATATGACAAGCTGTGGATATTTTTTTTTAACTTATTCCTCTCCCACTAAATACGAAAACTCTTTCTTTTCAAGACTAATATTTTCATACACCTTTCTAGTGCTTTTTCCAATATATGACAAGCTGTGGATATTTTTTTTAACTTATTCCTCTCCCATTAAATACGAAAACTTTCTTTTTCTCTTGACTGCCACAGAGACAGCCTTTTTTTCCTACAGCCACAGTCATCCTACCTGCCACCTGCTGTAGGCTACTGCTTTCATGGCTAATCTAAAAGTATAATCAGTTAAAAATATGTTTTTATCAAGAGTTGAGGGTTTTTTGGTTTTTTTTTTGTTTGCTTGTTTTGTTGGTTTTTTGTTTGGTTGGTTTGGTTTTTTGTTTTATTTTGACTGTTTCCATCACTGCATGCACTGGTGAAAGGGAGCAAGTAGATATATCGAGCTAGGGATGGAGAAGATATGATACCTCTGCCAGTGCGATTTGGGCCAGAGAGAAGCCTAAGCCAATCACTGAAACTGCAGCCCGAGAGTGTGATTCCATCAGGTGCAGAGATCGGAATTTGTAGCTTGCTGCCATGAAAACACAAGTGGCGATTTCTCTCTTCCCTGTGCTCCCAGATTTGCAGTCCTGAATCCTGTCTGAGTAGCTCTGGTGGCTTTTGAACTAGGGTCTCAGTCAGCTTAACCCACTAAACCACGAAACAAACATCTGAAGAGTTTACAGATGTGTTTGTGAGTTAGTCTTATAAATACCAGCACTGGCACAAAAGTGGGCTTAGCAGAGAAGATGCAAGACGGAAGCAGTGTAGCAGATCCAGAACTTTGTTAGGATAAATGTTTCCAAAATATGCTGGAAAAGCAGATTATTGAAACAATGACTTTCTGTATGTCTGCATGTGTGTTTCTATGTGTCCTTCCCTTCTACATCAAATTTTAATGCAGACTTTTGCAGTGATATGATATGCAGCATCGTCTCCTCCTAGTTGCACTGGTACAGGTACAAAGACAGCAATAGGTAATCCAATAGGACAAATAGGAAAATATGGTCAAAGATAAAACATCCAACTTGTTTCATGATTAGGAAAAAGGAAGATTAGAAAATTACACCTATACAGGCATTTGCATAACCAACCTTAATATATCAGACTTCATTTCCAAGGTAGATTAAGTCCCAGGTTCATTGTTCTTTCAGTTTAAGAGAAGCACTCACTAACTTGTCTTTAGCCTTCCTACCACAGTTGGTGTCAAAGGGACAAATAGCAAATGCTTCTGCCAGTGTGCTACTATTACAGTTACTCTGAAAGAGCTTATCACTTATCAAACAAAAATTAAGGAGTATGAGAACTCTAGGGATAGCTTTGGAGGGAATAAGTAGGGACCAAAAAGCATTAACTGAAGTTGAATCTAATAGCGGCAACAAGAGTCAACACATATAAGTGTATTACATATATATATATGTAATGAAAATTAAAAGGTTTCCAGCAATGTATAAAATTAAAAAGTAAAATAGACATGCAAATAAGGTCGTACAGAAATAAAGTTAATTGTCTTAGGATGGAGCCTGGCAAGATATCCGTAAGGATGGTGCTTGATTAGAAGGCAGAACTTGATTAGTACGGCAGAACTGCAGAATTCCCACTTAAAACTTTTCTAGAAAGCCTTGAATAGAGTAGCAGCATGGATTGTGTTTCTATTATATGAATCCTGTATTTCTGGGCTTCTTCTGGTTAGCTCTAGGGACCAGAAAAGAATTTCATTTTCTGCTTTGTTTCTGTGTTGGGCAGCTGCCAGTTTCCAAAGCCCAAAGGCTATCCCATACCTGGAGGCACAATACACATTTAGATGTGCTAGCGCATCCTGAAATCTCTCCAGTGCCTGGCTGATGGCTCCTCCTATAATTTCAGAGCTAAACCTATCACCAAATGTTCTCATCAAGAATTCCCTTTGAGTTTGCACTGGCAAGACACATCTTTTGGGGTTGTTTTTGTTTGGTTGGTTTTCCACCTCTCCTTGGAGTGGGATTAATTTCTTGATATTGGTTCACATTTTTTCTTGCCACATATGACAACAGGCAATGCACTTCTTCGCTTTTCCCTCTCCCAACCTCTGCCCCATTTTTCCACTTTATAGTTTTGATTGCTATAGTATACAGTCATATACTTCTACTATGTTTTACATGTGTCAGATTCCTGGAAAGTGGTTTATGGATTGTGCTGCATGAGGGCAGATCCTTCACAGTCGTTTTTTGGTTCAGCATGTACTGAATGGAGACACAGACTGGATTCAGCCCAAGAAGTTTCAGTTTCCAGGTTAATAGATAAGACAATGTGGACAGATAGAAATCATTTATGTGGCTCACACTGTTAACCGGTGTTTGAAAGGCTTAGCTGAAGCTCAGTTTACCCATTAACTACATACTGGAATTTGTCAAGTTATGAATACATTCTTGGTACAATTTGCTTTAAAGGCACTTTGAGTTCTGTAACTCCTCATAAAAGTAAACAATTTAAAGAATCTATTTGCAGCTTAATCATAAGAGGGACTATGTATTATCATTTATTTAAAAAACTCCAAAGAGATTTTAATTGACAGTTTAAGTTATATATACACCTTTCAGTACTCCTCATACAGTTTTTCTAATAGAAGCCTATTTTCAAGACATGATATCCAAAAGAAATCTTTTTTCTCAACGTAGTGATTCAGGAGCGGATTATTTTCATGCTAGTTTTGATATTTCCTTTGGAAGCTCCTGCATAACAATCTTGATTCAGCTTCCAACATGTAGGGAGGGAAATGAACAGAAAGAATGGTGTATTGAAATTTACAAAAAAAAAATAAATTTGTCAGGTGTTCTGCATGTATTCTACAATCACAGATGACATAGCATTTTCTTCCTAAAGTGACCACTTATCCATTATAAGTTATGTTTTTAAACAGGTCAAGCAGCAAGGTGTCTTAAATACTGACAGTATTTTCTGTTTAAGAAAATAAATTTCACCTGTTAATTAATAAGATACAGAAAAATACAAGTGGCATGAGATAAAACTCTTTTGGATAACATCACTCAGTTTCTGCAGAAGCTGTATCCCCAAAGAGAAAAATCTGCAAAAGATCTGGAAGTAATTAGAAACTACTGTAGTGTTTTGGCTAGGAAAAAAAAAATGAAAAAAGTAACTGAAATCTAAATCTGGTATGAGAATGAACTGCATTGCAAAAATTAATGTATTTTTTTTAAAAAAAAATTGTATGGTTTATTGAAGAAAACTGCCACTCAAACAGCAACACAGCTGTGACATGCTCAACTAGGCTGAGGGAACAAAGACCAGCTAATCAACCACAGATCTTGTCAAACATAACACATCTTCATCCGTTTTATGTTAAAATAGGCCAAATCCAAATGAAAATGCCTATTTTATGAAAAGTGAAAATGGTTCTATGTATATTATCAAATACCTAGAAAAAATGTATTTCAAGTACTTGGATGTATGCTTTTTGTTTACATAAGAAATAAAGAAAACAAAGCCTTCAAGTCAACCTAAATTCTCATCTAATGAAGTAGGTGATAACCAGGAAAAATTAAAATAGGTGCAATGAAGCAAGTTACAGCACAAGAGAGATTCTGAAAATATGAAGCCAAAGTTTTTGCTCTTCTCCAAACCCACAAATTATGCACTATCCCTACAGGAGTCAGCTGAAAACGTAAAATGTATTTTTCACAGAAACTCCACAGATTCCTTTGGGGGAAAGGCTTGATTGCATATCCCTCAGAGTCTAAAAGGCTGCCCATATGAACTGAATTATCCATGACATGTACCTTCAGACACTTGTAATGTGATATTTAATGTAAATTTAGACCATACCTTGGATGTGAGCCGATGGCAATGTTGATTTTATTCAGGAGCTCAGATAAGGAAAAAAATTCTGACATCCTTGCTAATCTGTAGTCGTTAACATGGAATTTCCAACATAAAGGGTATAAAAGCATCTAATTTGCTGTAGCAAATGAAAGGAAAACAAACTTCGCATTTCCCTTTCCTTTTCAACATCTAAAGTTACTCTGCTCTGTGCAAACAAAATTGTACTTTTCAAAGGTTTTTAATACCGCCATCTATCTTTTGAGTGACACATTTCAAACTTTCCCACATGATCTGTGAAATGTCCTTCATTTTGAATATGAAGGGCTAACCCATGTTAGGACAAAAAGCTCTAGTTACATTAGTATTACCAAAAAGCCGCAGTACATTATTTAGCCTTTCCAGTTCATATTACTCAATTTATCACATGGAACACCTCAGGTAGTGCTATCTCTTTCTTTATAGAGTCAACCTAGGTTGCTCTGGACAATATCTCCTAAGATTCTAATTCCAAGTTATGTTAGCTACAGGCTGGATTACAGTATTTATCTGTCTGCCATTCTCTTCTCCTAGCCATCTCAAGTATTAGTATTTTTATGGCATTTTCCTCACGCTTTCTTTTGATAAATAGTTTTAAAATGTAAATAGAAAAATAAAACCTTTTTTTTTTTTTCCTGCAGTGACTGTAACTACAGACCTAATTGTTTGGTACACCTATGATTAAATACAATATTCTGTGGAAATGCAATTTATGGAAGCAATACTTTTGGAGTCAGAAGGTGAGGGGAGGAATATGCAATCTGCACCACTACAGCCCCCTGTTGATCAGTTCCCACAGAAACATTAACATTACCACCTCCAAACACTACATTACCTTCTCAAGTATTTAGCAATAAACAGGTATCGGGTCACAAAATCTTCTTTATTGAGAAGATAAGGAAACAATCTTGAAGTATCAGATGGAGTATAAAAACTAAACACTTGCAAGTAATTGGGTAGACAGAAAATTGCTCTCCCAAGCAACCACTGAAGAAAACTAAAAAGCATTTGAAACTTCAAAATTATTAGGGTCTTCACATTATTTCAGGTCTAAAATAAATTTTATTTTTGAAATAGACAAATATTTTTAAAGAATAAATAACACGTACAATAGTCATAAAATAATAAATTGATTTCACTGCATTTGCTACATAGCTTTACTGGGATGTCTAAAGAGAAAGCATTGCAGAAAGAGCTTAAATTTCTCTCTCTTCCTTTCAATCAATATTTGAGGCAAAGTTTCATCTCTAGGGCCCTTAATGGCAGGAATTCCTGGAGCCAGCAAATGAGTAATGTTAAACCTATGATTAGATGATGAGGCCATCAAAGACACTAGACCCTAATGCTACATTCCACTTTATTCCTGAGAACTGCAGTAAACCCAAAGGCTAGGGAAGAAAGGACTGTAAGTTATTCTTTCCCTTAAGGAAATGTTTCAAAAGCTGCTAAAAAAATGAAAGAAAGAAAAAAAAAAAGAAAAAAAATTGCATGACATGAACATAAAGCTCAAAAGCCTTAATGGATCTTTTGGAATTTTGCTCGAACCCAGGACTTCACCACTAGGTAACAAATTTTTCAAGTGCCCTGCTGGAGAAGGTTTGAAGTTCAAACTCCACAGAGGATTCCTGCCAGGGATATATTTTTCTTTTACTTTTCCCTAACCAATACTCACCCTGGCTAGAAGAGGAAGGAAAAAAAAAAGGAAGGAAAAATAAAGGAAAAACAAGATTTAATGATTTCCTTATGACATGAGCTTGAAGAAATGCAACCTACAGACTTGGCAAACAGCAGGTAAGTTGGAACCCCCTCCTCCAAAATCAGTGTTAAATGTTAATTGTTTTCAGATAGATTCCTCAAAAGTAGATCTTTCAAATACCCCTATAAACTCATTTGTTTTCAGTACATTTTGGGTGCATGTTCTCAATGTGCAGCAGTGAATGCTCAAGTAAAGCTACAAACAAGTAATTTTTCTTGGTAATAATATAACAAATTAACCTGTGTATTTTATATACTAACCTGGTTTGAGTTTAACTGGTATATAAATCTGTGAGGAACTCGGTATATGAAACACTGTTAATAAGTCTTTAGAGTAGTGTAAAAACTTGTGAAGTTATTTGCATCTGTTAAGCCACTGTATTTTTCTTATATTTTACAAAATGAGTAAAATTCTAAAATATTTGTTGATAGCTTATTACTGGCAGTTTAAAGTAAAAGGCTACATATATAAACTTAGCCAGTAACACTTCTGTCAAAACAAATAAAACTAAAATCAAGATATAAACCATCCAAAAATGAGAAATTATTTTAGTTTTGAATATTTTACCTGTGAAAGAAATCTAAAATGTTAATTGATGCAGATTTCTGACAAAAACATTACTGCTATGCTAAAAAACCAATAATTAACCATAGCCATTTTAAAACAGAAATACTCTGTTTCTGCCAGATCTTGAAGGATACCTAAACCATCTTCTTCTGCTTTTTATACACTGACAGCTACATAAAATATCCAATAAGTTATGTCATGTACATCAAAAGTAATAAAGTCACCACATAGTAAGGTATAAAAAAATTTGCGATTTCTAAGACATATTTCAACATAAAATTTGTCAAAATTTTATGTTGAAATATGTCTTAGAAATGGCAAATCCTACTTAGATACTCTAAATAAGAACTTGCCTGAAAGAGTTCATACACAGAAGAAGAGCATAACCTACATCCATACACTTTCACAAAACAAATGCAAATATACATTGTATACCCTGTGAATACAGAGAAACTATGGAATCTATAAAAAAAATCTACGATTTATTGCCACCAGAAGAGATTAATTTGGATTTTCTTCTACTGAAATGTAAGAATGAAACTAACAGCAAGGTGCAATTCTTAGCCTGGCAGTAATCCAGCACTATGCAAAGTAGCTAATACAATTAAAACCAGAGAATGTCTTACCTGTGAACAAAGCAGCATAACAAGTTCAACCACCGAAGTACTCGACTTCATACAAACCAGACCTGCAATAAACAGTCAAAAATGAATTTAAAAGGTTGGGCATATTCAGTTATTATAGCTCTATGGTACCAGAGATTCCATAAAAAATTTGTAATGCATATCTTTTCTCACTCAAATTCACTGGAACAAACTTCAAGCACAACTACCTCAGAATTTCAGATTCAGACATATTTAAATATTCAGAAAGCATCAAAGAATCACCTGGAATAATCTATACCAGGTTTAGGACAGAATTTTTTGTAATTAACTGTTTTTGGCATTTAGTTTAACTCACTAATTAGCTAAATAAATAAATCTATTGCACCCAAAGAAATTTAACATATGATAAACGTAAGAAAACAACTTTTGAATGTTAAATCCTGTAAATCCTTAAGAATAAACTGATCAGACATTAACAGGTAGAGGACAAGGTCTCTGGTTAAAAATTATTTCAATTTTCATCTGGTAATTGATTTCCTTGTAATTGAAAGCTTGAATATTAATGAATGAGACACTCATGTGAAATCTTATTTTCATTAAAATTATAACCCATAATTTGTTGGCTAAGTTTCTTGAAACAAACCTTCAGTTATTCAGCATAACTGTTACTCATTGTTTTGTGCTTAATTTAAATAATCAATCCCTAATAACACTGCCACTATTGTAAATACTTGTTTGTAACTTTGGAAATGCAAATGTACTTTGTGAGAGAAAGAACTCCTGCTGGAAGAATTTAAAAGATGGATTGTAAAGAGATAAGTTGGAAATTACACTTCTACTATTAACTTTATATATGGTAGCTTCTAAAATCATATAAACATTGATATGGTGGTTCAGGGCATGGAAACACTTTGGTTGTGTTACAAAAATGATAAATTCACAAATATAAAGCTTACAACTAAGGACTAAATAGGAAGCTGAAAAGCAAACTGATGTGTTTTTAAGTAGGTTTCTACAAACAGCGATTAGAGACAAAAGCACTCCTACACAATAGCACATATATTTATTGCGGGTAGTGGATAAATACCCTTTTGTGCCCATTTTGCTAACAACCCCATCCTTATTGTACAGTAACAGAAAACAAGCTGTAAGAAGCCACTAGCATTCCATTCTATCAGATATATGGGCAGACAGTTAACTAATGAAATAAGAGGCAGATGTGCAAAGCTCATTTAGGGAGACAATTGCTGTAATTGATCAGCTATTCTCATGCTCAAGTGCTAGAGGATCAGAAAGATTAATGGGATTCTTATCACCTGCAGGCTACCTCCACTGTTCCAAAGATGACAAAGTCCAAACAGAAGATTGAACTCCACAGTTAAGCCAATGCAGGTAGCACAGACATGTCAACTATTTTATCACGGATGTTCTACATGATATGAGATGAATCCACCTCATATTCTGTATAACTAACTAACCAGCTAACTAATATTTTCTATCACGTGCTCAGTTATCATCCTGCAAAATCATAGAATCACAGAACCTCAAGGCAAAATAGTGCTCTTACAAACTTTACCATGCTTCAGTCTTCTAAATGTGTACACGTCCTTCCCTTCTGATTTTACATCAAAAGAACAAATCTATCCAGAATAAGCAGCATACACAGTTATGAAAAATAAACCAGTTAAATCACAAAAAAAATGTTTATCCTTCAGCAGTAATTTCTTTGCATCTTCACCAGGTTTCCAAAAAGAAGGGAAAACTCAATGCAAAAGATACACTTCAAAGAGAAACATGTAATGAATACTGGCTGGCTTAATTCATTAATTTAAGAAGTTCTTAACTTTCAAAGAGAGTTTGATGATGCTTATGCCACCTGTGTGGCTTCAAACAATATGAAAGAAAGTTTGGAGTGTGTACCAAAACAAACATTCTTGGAACCGCACAAACCTAGGATAAGTACTCATGATTATCACCCAGATAGCAATGATGAACTAGTCCTAATGACCCAAATGCTGCACACGTAATAAAAACATGACTCTCTGATGAAGTCATAATTACCTTAGTACAAAATTTTCTATTTAGAATAGTAACAACTTTTATATACTATATCTAACATTTTATAGCCTGATCATTCTACGGGCTTGAGTAAAATGGTTGCCTGACCTAAAATTTATGTCTTTCCTCTGTTTGTCTGGACATCACTTGGTAATTTTTGTATATCACATCTCATCAACTGCAAGCACGGATGTAGCATTCCAGTATCAGAAAGGAGAATCACACTGATTTTGGTGAAATTCAGAAAAAGAGGAAGATGCAGAAACGACATCTGGTTTGCACATCAGCACACCCATTACTTGCAACCAGCTCTGTGATTGCCTGCTGATGAAACAACCCACTGTTAATGGCCATTAACACTTCTAGTAACCAGTAGCATTCAAAACTTGAAATTCTAAGAAGTCGGTTTTCATGTCAAAAAGAAACAAATAACTATCTTAGAGACTCTTTTCACATGTGAAAATACTGAGAGAGACACAACAAAGTTCATGGTGTCAAAGATGGATGCAAGGAATATCCTTTGCAGAGAGCTCAGCCTGCAGCAGAAATTAAGTGTGCAGCACTCTAGTCATGAACAAGCAAAAATAGGTGTAGCCATAAAAGAAAATGGGAAATCCCATGATGGCTAAAAAGAGGGAAACAGAAACAGGAATATTTTCTATTCACCTTTAAGTATTCATACCATACATTCCTTGAGGTAAAACAGAATACAGAAATGTGAAACATTGATAGTAGGGCCACAATTTTACGTTGTAAGTTTCTTGCTTATCAGTCTACTCCCATTTTAGGGACTCCTTCCACTCAAATCATATGAGGGAAAGTCTGTGCCCTCCATTATACGCTCCATTTCCTCCTCCGTCACTGCCAAGGGCTCTATTTTTGTATCTTTTGTGCTTCTTCCCATTTTTGCTTATTCTTGATTTGTCAGTTAAGATTTGAAATAAATAATTTATATTTTTTTTCCTATTACACAAACCACAACTAATCTCCAGGTTTTACCGTCAGAGCTGTTAAGGAATCAATAGTAGAAAATGCTAAAAACAGATCAGACTTAATGGAGGACAGATCCATTTCTGCCTATCAGGAAAAAACTGTCAGAATGCAACCTCTGGTTTATGAAGATCCCACATAATCAAAAGCTGTAGGAGTAAGTTAAGGAAAAGTCACCATCCCTGTCCTATTTAACTTATCCTACACAGATCAGGAAAAAAAAAGAAAAGATAATTTTAATGCTCTTCTGGTTTTTAAATTTGTACGGTCCTCTGTTCTCAAAAGTCCAACTTGTGTCAATCGTCTCACTGCTTTTGGCTTGGTACAGACACTAAAATAATTTCCTTCAGCAGACAGTATATATTCTAACAGGCAAAAATAAAAAAGGAGGAAAAATATGTTCTGCTCTCATTTTACAGACAGAAGACGCAAATGGGTTGAGGTATCTTCATAAAATCAAAACCAGAATTTGCAGCCTGAATCAGAATAAAGATCGATTTCCTAACTACCAAACGCACTAACAACTGCATGTATTCTTCCTCTTTACCGTTTTGTAGGATTTGACAGAGATATTTAGAGTGTGCAAAGTTTTATGAGTTTAAACACAATGAGAAAGAAAATGGTAAAAAGCTTTGAAAAATAATGGCTTCTCTGGCTGACGAGAGCACACAAATCCATTTTAAGCTCTCTTCTTCCCTCCCCTCCCTGCTCCCCTTAACTCCAGTGAGGAAAAGTACTTGCAGTTCAAACTAAAACTGTTGCCTGCATTCTTCAGCTATAGATAAGTTCTTCCTATACCATCTGTATCAAATGCTATTAAGGAAGCTAATGTAATTACTAAAATACAAGTGGATATTTCCTGCATAAAGCAAGGTTAAAAAGGTCACTGTTTAACTGAATGCAGTACGCGCTTTTTATACTTGCTGTTCTTAGTACTTTTCTTCATGGTCTATTCTCAGTCCTTTAAATATAGCCATCAAAATTCAGCAATTTGATGGCAACAATGACCGCATATATGGATGCAAAAACTGGGAGCATCAAGTGCGTGACCTCAGCTAATCTGGAATAAATGATGTATGCCTGGCAATTAACTTGAAATGCTCTGGTTTACTTACTCGCCTTCTTTTTCAGTGTTCTTCTGTTGTCTCAAAGATATGCTAATTATTTCTTTTCACTATGACTTATTAACGTCTAAAAAAAGATTAATTTCAACTACACTATTTTAGTCATGCCTATGGCATTAATGAAGTCATGGGCTCAAAACCTCAAAGTCACCATGCTGAGCTAGTCAGTCCGAATTTCTATTTTGAAGAAATAAAACGTAGGCTGATAAAATCAATTTAAAAAAAAAAACCCTTATGAAATAAGATCATGGTTTTGAACTTTTTTTTATTATTATTAATACAATGTGTGTATGAGTCTAACTGAATACCACCACAATTTCATCTGGTCTTTATCAAGGTTTGCCTACATTTTCTTTCAATGATTTTACTTTGTGTCAACTTAAACCCTTATTGGAACTGGAATCAATTGTAATATTAGCAAAAACAAGTTAAATGTTTTTGTATCTTATATTCTACTCAGAAAAAAAGACGCAATTAACTATATTTTAGAGCATGCAGAAATCTATCACTCAGTTATAGCTTCTACTTATTTGAAAGTCACAGGTATGGCTAAATAAAAAGCTTGTGAAAAATGTAATCCATTTTACCCAGCCCACAGAGTAAAACTTAGCCTTTATAATTCCTGTAAAGCATGTTGTCAAAATCATAGGAGCTTCATATAGAAAAAAGTGCTTATGACAAAATAAAGACATGTAATCATACGTATTACCTTATTAACACGTGAAAAGTGCATAAAATATACTTTAAAATGAGCATAAAGTCCTAGAACTAGTCACAAAAAAATCCCAGAAAATACGAGAATTTTCCTTTTAAAATATTTTATTTGTAAGGTCAGCTATTTTCTATGTCCTACTAATACAGTCTTTCCTGTAATTTAAACAAAACTGTATTGTTTTGTATTGTTCACTATAATTACTTGTAACTCATACTGTGGTATCTCTTCCCATAATCCTCACTGACTTCTGTGCCAAGAGACAGAGTAAGAATTTTCCACCAGTAATTACCACTCGTAAAGTGTGTTTTCATTTTTGATAGACTATTCCCTTATACGCTGTTCAACATTTGCTAGGAATGGCACATAAACTTTCAAGGATAGTTCATGGTGGTGACACAAACTAAAACATGTTTTGGCTCTGACACTACTAGGAAAAAGTGACAGTGATATTTCAGTTGGAAATGCAAGTTTTCCATCAAGTTTATTTGTTCTTGCAAAACGTCTTGCAAAACAGCAAAGGTTTTCTTGAAATATTTTGCTAAATCCAACTCAGAATCAGAGAAATAAACTTAGCATTTCTTTTTTGACCATTAATTAAAATTACCTGAACAGTTTATATCTACATTATTCCTTCTCTGCCATGTGTTGTCATTCAGAGAAACCTAGTTTCAAATTGATTTTTAATCAATTATCGAGTTGCTGGTGAGTTCACTACAGATCTGAAAAAAGATAATATGGAGGGAAAATATGAAGATAGGTGAAAAGTAAGTGCTAAGTATGTAAAACTATGAACTGAAATGACAGATGTTCTTATTCCAAGTAAAGCAATTACTAGGGGGAAAAAAGCAAGACGTGTATCAAACAGAATGTAATGCTTTGCAAGATTACACTCAAAATTGGTTTTAGAACCATACACATGCCACATATTTCGTAGACATTTAAATTACACTAATGGTCTTAATTTATGTAAAGGCTGGCAAATATTCAGGAATTGCAGAAAGTCTGCAGATGGAAATCTCAGTCATGTTGCAAAATAATTACAACTTTGCTTTTACTAGATGAAAGGGAACGCTATTCCAAAGAACTTAACTCACAAAAATAACAAACTCAGGGTTATGGATTTAACAATTCCCTTCAGCAGCCTTGACTGGCAGAACACAAATTTCCAGCCAACTCTAGGGACCATGAAGGATGGCTGTATCAGTACTCCAGACCATCATTCATATGGGTAGATCTCCTTTACAGAGCAGAAGAGTGACACAGAAAAACATGATGAATGTGAATTTGGCTCAGTGCTTTTGTAGTTTATCAAGACGGTTATGCTTCTTACAGGAATTTTCGTCACAGTGAAAGACACTGCACAACACATGCAATATTCTTTATATCTGGTACTTTGAAAATCTAGAAAAAGTATCACCCAGGTTATCAAATGAAATAACTTTAAAATATTACCAGGAATCTTCACAGTTTGTATCTTAAGATAAACACCTCAGATAAACATTGATAGGTCAACACAAAAAAATCGATTTTAATGTGTTCAAACCTAACTCAAACAGTTCAGCCATTTTACTCAAATTTGTAAAACAGAACAGATCTCAATACTAGAAAAACATTTAAAAGAATAAAAATGTTAGGTAACAATATATTTAATTATTTTATTAAAGTAAGATAATCTATACCTCTTTACCACTGCAGTTACTAAAAAGGAATCTAAATGAGGACTATAAAATATCCAGATGGAATCACAGAATGGCAAAAACCCTTGTGAGCATACCCACAGAGAGGGGATTTATTACAATGTATACATGATTTACTTTTTAAAATTACAGACTTTCATACTGTGATCCCATGAGCTGTAATGATATTGACAAAATGGATGCTGGTGCCCCATTACTCTGAAGAGTCTAGCCTTACACCAACGTATGGAATTTTTTGTCAATTTTCCATTAGTGTTAATGGGATGCACAAATTCTCATTTGACAAATGAGAAGGAGATCACTTAATCTATAAAATAAAATCTACTACCACTGTCTAGTTTAATATCTCACTGAACATTTTCAAAACTGATCCATTTTTTCATTTAGTGCCTGTGGTAATTTTTTCCCTGGCCAACACTCCACTGGAATTTACTCAACATACACATTTGTGTATCTCTGTCCTTCTCTTAAAAAAAGAACTTTTTGGATGCATCTCTTTTCAAATATCTATTGTGATGTAGTGAACTAATATGCTTATTTAATTGCTATTCCAGGACATTTCTAAAATGTATATTAACCTATCATGCATCAGTTGAGAAACTGTCCTAATTAACATTAATAAGACAAAATTATTCTCTTCATATGAAAGAATATAATACAACTGTTAACTACAAGAAAACAATTCCCTGTTAAATTTAAGTGAAGCAGATGGTTTTGGAACAACACGATACTTATTATTCACTAGGATTTAATCTGGAAACACAATGTGCTTCCTTCTTTTCTGAAGTACCCTTCTAGACAATGGGTCAAAACAACAAAACCAGTGATCTACTCATCCTTTTTCTTTTTTCTCAGTTCTTCACCCTCCTCTCAAATCTGTGTTACAGGAAATATGTTTTGGAAGAATTACCTCTACAGTGAATTATTGCTAAGAAGTATACAAGCAGAAATTAGAACATTAATTTCACTCACTAGCACAAGCAAATGTTTATATTTTATACCTTCACCATCCCTACAATGCTATCTCTTGATCTTCATGTCTCATTCTTTCTAAAGTGATATCCTGGAAAAGATGGATCATAAGTATGAACCCAAATGACAATCACTAGAATATCATGCTTTTCCTGAAAATGAATTACTGAATCTTATCTTTTCTTTAGGTATGAGGTTTTATTTTTCTTCTTAAATTTATCAACTTTTCCTTAGCTTCAATCTGTAACTTATTCCTATTTGATGCCCTATTTTCTGTGCTTTTTTTTTTGTTTGTTTCCTCCTTTTTAAAATATAGGAATTGCCTTTTATTTCCTTCTTTCTACTACTATCTTCTAGTTCTTTCTTACGTTCTTTCCTGTTACTAGCGGGAATACCACCATCACACCATGACACAACTGAAATGTGTGTCTGGTGAATCACAAAAAAAGGAACGTGAGAAAACAATAAGCTGCAGAGCTGTAAAACTGATTACTTTTTACTGGACCTCCTTACTTTTTGCACTTCTTCTCTTTGGCAAATTTGGGGCCATACTGAGAGATCAGTGAGTGAACCAGTGCAGCTACAAATACGAAGCACAACAAAACCTCACAGAACTCATGCAGCTTCCCAAATTTCTAAGGCCAAGGGGACTATTATAACTAGGCATGATTTCCTGAGTAACATACCCCACGAGCTGATTTTTGTATCTAGTTGAGAAAATGATTGGTGAGCTAATATTTTGTTTAGATGGTTATTGTTTTCTGAGAATTTGGTGACAAGGGAGAAAAAAAGCTGAACTTTGTTGACCTTAGCTGGCAGCCATCCGATCTTGCTCCTATCCTGAAGCCCTACTGACAAATGGTAATAATTCTAAAACACTATCTCTCAAAACACAGAACCATGTCATACAGTCACAGATCTCTTGGAATAACTTGTACTTCTTGTGTTTCAGTTTTCTTTATTTACTTGACAGTAACATTGTTATGGGCTCTCCCTAGACCTGCTTTGACATCACTTTGCCATCTTAATTTGACATATCACAACTGTCTCTGTCTGACAAGTTCTTTCAGCACAAGAGTTTCCCATTGCAAGAAAATCCTCACAGGCAACATCACTATTAGTAAACAAAGATTGGATCATGCTGGCAGACAAAAATAAGACGTACGGCAATATATGCTTAGCAGGTTTGGTTTTGTTTTTTTTTTGGAGGGGGAGGTAATTTTAACACAAAGTTAGACTTGAAACAGTAAAGATACATATATTGTCCTAGTCCTTTCAAAAATAATCCCAGGTCTATAGGGAGTCTGTTAACATCCAGATAAATCAAGTTTGATAGTTCATTAATGTCGATGCTATCATTAACATTTTGTTCTATGGAAAACAAAGTACTCTATAATTAGGTGCATATTTAAAATTCATATGTAGTAGTTGCTCAAGTTAAATGATTCAAGAGTTTTTCTAGAATATTCTTTGTTTATACCTTGAAGGCATGGAAACATAAAAATCCACATCCAATATCCAACTGTAGAAGTGTCTCTAAATCATCAGGACAAGGGTGTTTTGTAAACCTGGTCACTGGTTAAAAGGTTTCAGTCTGGGTCACAAATGCAGGTGATAAGTAGACACAGAGTTAAGGAATATAGAAGGAGAAACTGTGACCAGCCCTAATGCGACTAGTTTTGTAAAGAACTTAGGCATAGAGCTCAGACAATGGGGAAGAGGATTACTAGACTGTGCCTTGTGAGAAATGGATCTTTCAGGGCAAAATCTGATACAGAGATGTTATTTGCACCCTATAGTTCATCAGAGTTAGGTAGGTCTCTGGAAAATACTCCTGGGATAATAAAGTAGATTGATTCCATTTTAAAGCCTTTAGAGGACAAAGGGTGGGGCAAATACCAGCCTAACTGTTTCAAGTCCAAAGTCAGGCAGAGTCCCCTGCTGAGTTCTGAATGATGAATTAAGTGGAATAAGAACCAGAGAACCTCTGCCTGTGGGGAGCTTCAGTCACAGCATGAACATCCTGTAGATACTGAATACCTTTTTGGCATGCCACCTCGTTTTTCTTTGGACCTGGACAGTAGAGGAGAAAATAATAAGAGGGGAAAAAGGTGGCTGTTCTAAAAAAAATAATTGTACAACTTAGTCCAGTGTTATCATGCAGCACTCCTGTATACTTGATATGATGAGTCCACCTACAGGCTGTGTTACAGCAATGCCTCTACCTATTCAGAACTTCCTCAAGAATCTCATAAAAATTGTTTCCTTGAAATAAGGTTAAATAGATCTCTTGCTACTATTTTTGTAGTAGAAGGCAAATTTACTAAGAAGAAAATTCTTTTTCATGAAAGCTTAAAGTTTGAACAAGAAAGAAGACAGAGGGACATCTGACCTGGATGGTATTAGGACAAAGAAGGACTATGAAGTCATCAGGGAGGGCATTCTTTTGGAGTTTTAGGGCAAAAAGATGAGTCCTTTCTAGGCTCTACAGCTCTCAGTTGGAATACAGGGTACTAGCTTGAAAAATGAACTTTTGGAGAAATTGCCCAGTAGTGCTGAAGGTATGTGGGACCTGAGGAACACAAGCAACAACTTTTCTTGCTCTTTAAAGGCTCCAGTATTTTGTGCATTTTTTATGTGCTTTAAAAGAACAGTAATTGGCATTGTTTGGTTTCTAATAATATATCTGTTACAGTAGCACTTTCAACAGTAATTTAATAACTTCATATATCTAGTGGCTTCTGTGTTTTCAAGGATAACTTTCAGAGCTTCTTTTCAGCAAACCTAACTACTTAACACTGTTACTAGATTTGTTTTCCCGAAGGCATGTGTTTATTTTTTTTTACTGCTGCATTCTCTTAGCACTCTCTGTTGAATATATGCAGCTGATTCTAAACTTTACAATCAGTTTCACCTTTTCAGTCATTTTTCCACCATTGGCAAAACAACAGAACCATCCCAATTTCTGCCTAATGGGAACTCTATACATTTGGGATTGTAAAGATATCTTGATGATTAATTAATGTCACAATGATAATATAATCAAGGACACATAATCCGAGTGCCAGCAACAATTTCTACTCTTAAGTTAGGCTGGGACCACACAAGCCAAAGACAAAGGAGAGGGCCTGAGCAGTTAACCTCTGTTACATAGTCTAATACATCTTAGAAAGTGTCCAATTCATTAGACATGGATAGAGTGGTTCCTATGTGTAATTAATTATTGGCAGGTTTACTTTCAAAAAGGTGCCAGATGCTATGCATATCCTAGTTGCTCTCTGGATCTCTGATCTATAACGTTTCCTGCTATGTTAAACATCTGTTCAGAACATACTTCTGCACATGGCAACTTTAGAGTTAAGACTTAACTTCAAGAGTTAAGTCTTCAAAATCGAATGAATGTGCATCCTCTTCACTCCCTGGTGTTTATAATGATAGCTCTTTAAAGGCATCATAAAAGAATATTAAAGGAAAGAAAAATGTTCTGTAACCGATGAGGAGGTCATTAGAGTTTGAAGATTTCACTGGGGATAAATAACAGAGACTTCTGCTGTGGCACCTGCTCTTCAGTTCCTCCTCCGAATGCCAGTACTGGGACTTGTCTCCTGACTAGTAGCTTTATTCTGAAAAACAGTGTGGAAGTCACAAAGCTTTGAATCTTGACTCTGCTGGAATACATGTGAATAAACAGGCAGGTTGGAGTATCCATTTAATCTTTCATCACTTTGTTGTTCCTACTCTACAGACTTCCAGAAAACTGGTGTTATTTTCTGTCTCTGTGTGTATCTGACTCATCAATGTTTTTTAGCAAGAAACACTTTCAGTCCTGAAGTGTTTGCAGAAACACGAGCATTCTGCAGAGTCTTTCAGAAAGTCACTAACAGCTAATCATAGAGAATTTCTTGCAACAAATTTCTTACAAGCATATAAACAGTAGTTTTAAACTCATGAACTTTTTTTTTCCTGTTTAGAAAGGGATATTAGAACATATGCAGGCAGGATTTCAATAATCTTCAGCATTTTAAATTCTACCATATGGAGGATTTCAAGTGTTTTCATGCCATGTTTCAAAATTACTATTGTTTTATTTATGATAAAAATAAAATCTTGCAAATTACTCGTAAAAATTCAGAAAATAGAAAAGGAAAATCCATAAAAAACATCCTCACAGTACAAATCACATGTAATAACAACATAAAGTATTTCAGTGTAATGATGAATATCTTTAAACGCACTGAAGAGAAGTGGTATCTGTAACTCGATATTGTTTCAACCTCATTATCTAAACAAGGCTTGTTTTTTGGACTGCAGTACAATTTCATTGGGATCTTTTTGCAAGTGTTTACAGTAAAAGGAAAAAGAAATCTATGAACAGGAATCCAACTACCACAAATTAAGAAAATCTCTCTTCCAGA
>NW_009714157.1:0-333 GCF_000703405.1 Apaloderma vittatum | reverse complement strand
GCTTTAACTGCACTGTGCTAAGCCTGTAGCATCAACTCCTACTAGATGCAGAAGAATGTGCACTGAGACACCTCAGGCACATGGAAAGAAAGGAGTGGGAGGTGGCATGGCAAAGAAGAAACATGTTATGAACTCCTTAGCCTTGAAAACCAATTCAGACTTCCTGCCCCAGTACAAAGCAAACAATCCCTAAGATTCCTGGCCCAGACTGACCAGAGGGATCAGGTTCAGTGAGACACACACTGCAAATAACACTAGGCTGCACTCCCTGGAGAAATATTTTTAACATTCACCTTGATTTCTAATGGGGATTCTCTGATATCTAATACGGTT
>NW_009714156.1:711-26104 GCF_000703405.1 Apaloderma vittatum | reverse complement strand
CCTTTGCGATCAAAACAAATCACCTTGACCCCTACCCCTATCAGGGATAAGCGGGCCAAGACACATGCATAACCTCAAAACATCCCTGTAGTCCTGCTGAGTTGCCTGCCCCTTCTTTATGACCTTTCCAAAGGTCATAAAGTCTTTTTCTTTGTGAAAAGCTCCCTGTTGAGCCACGCTGGTTATCTTCCACACAAGCTTGTTTTTTGGTGCATGGGGATGGCCTGCTCCTACACCATTAAGATTTCCTTCCTGAAGAATGTCCAGTCTTCCTGAACTCCTTTTCCCTTCAAGACTGCCTCCCAAAAGACTCTATCAGCCAGGTCCCTATACAGGGCAGAGTCTGCACTCTGGAATCCAAAGTAGCAGTTCTGCCGATGCTCCTCCTTATCTCTCCAAGTTCTTCTACTGAGTTTTGTCATACACAACAAAGTTGTCACTTGATTGTTAGCACTTATACAGGATCCTTTCTAGAACACCAAGAACTGAAAGAGTTTCAATGACCGAAATATTGCTCCAACCATGCTGAACGCAGGGGCATGCCTCAATATAGAAAAAAAGAGGAAGTTTTGCCCATGCTACAACACAATAATTAAAAAACAAAGTTGCCTGTCTTAATGAGGTTTTTTAAGGGTTAATTTCATGAATGTTCAATAACAGTTCTTTTCATGATGTAAACTTAAACAAAAGAAAAAATACCCCAGCCCCACCATTCTATGTAGAACTGTTTTTCCTTTTAAAAATTAAGCTGTCAGTCTCTTTTTCACACTCCTTACATCAACTCTACAAAAAAGTCTATCTGCTGTCAAGTTGAATGGCTTGCACTGACTGTTTATGTCGATGCAGCAAAACATTTGTTAACAACTTTTTGTTTGTTGGGTGGGAAATCCTTAATAAACGATGAAATTTAAAGCTACTTTATTCACCTTTATTAATCTTTCAAATACACAGAAATTACTATAAATGGTGAGCATTTTGAGCAACATCAATGATAGCCAGCAAATAAAAAAATCCGGAAACACCACAAAAACAACTTCTTCTTACATCACTTTTACCTTCTGTTTCTCTCTTCCTCAGTCTGTTTTCACAGGAGCAGTTCTTTAAACAAATTATTGTATATGTAAAAGACAGAGACTCCTTAGAGATCAATCATTCTTCAAACTCAGCTAAGCTGCCACTGAACAAGAGGACTCAGTCATGTTCAGCTGCCACATTCTGTTTCTGTTTCTTCAATATTCCTGCCTCTCTCTTTGTCTTGTGGGTCACATCACAAGCCTGTATGAGACAATATTCTCTCACACATGAGACAATATGGTCCTGCTCTCATGCCAACAGGAAAGTCTGATATTATGCACAACTCTTGAGTACACTGATTTTGCTCTCAAGGACTCAGAATTTAATGCCACTGAAATAATAGCTGTCCAGTTGCACACACCTACTGCTGGCCATTGCTTGTCAAGAAAATTATTGCAACAGGATTATTGCTTACACAGTATTGAAAATAGAATCAGAAATAGCACCACTTATTTAACAAGACTGATATTGACAAAAATGTTTACCTGTGCTGAAGTGAAGATTTTATAGTTATAAAACTGAACTGAAAATACTCCAGCTATACAGTCACGAATTATGCAGTCACGTATACAAAGTATAACATTTGTATCTTATGTTACTGTTATTAGCTGAACTGCTGCATGATCTAGAAAGAATATATTATAGTTTGTCAATCCCAGTCTGCATTTTTAAGACTATCTGCTTTCTTTAAAAAAAAATAAATATATCAATAGTTTTGATGAAGAAAATTTCCATAATATTGTTTTTAACTATTGTTCTTATAGTAACTTTTCATAACACACCTGATTATAACTCATATGTTTATGGTGAATAATAACAAAGCTTGTCCTTGTATCACCTTTATTTTTTCAGATGGACATAATTTCAGGCAGTAAAACTAGCATTTCAAATGCCCATGCTCCTAGGATATAATTGATAAATTACATAATAGAGATGATAATTCTTCTGAGAAGAAAAATAAGCTATAATAGTTAAGAAATACTCTGTTCTCAGATTTGTTATGCCCTCCTGTTAATTTTGATCATGAAAAAAGTCACAACTTAGTATGAACTAAATTTTTTTTCAGAAGTAGGTGATATTAAACTTTAATTGCTAAAATGGCTCTGAATTTCATGTATTAATCTTTAATATAATTTTTTGCAATCATCTCAAAATGTCATCTTAGACATTAAAATCAAATCAAATTTGAGGAATTAATTTATAGCCATAAAATCTAAGAATTGTTCTTCTAGTCCTTAACTAGTTGGATAGAAATTTTTCCTAAAATGTTAAAGCAGAAAAGATAGGAGTGTTATTCATTAGATTGTAATATTTAGAAAATCTAGAGACTGAACATTATTCTGATCTCTAACAAACAGGAAAAAAAAATCAATTTAAACACAGATTCTGATTTATACTTCTGAGTGTCGGTATATTCATTTTGACGTGGACTCACCTCAAGACTTTATTACCATACCAATAAAATTAATTGCCATAACTTTTATAACTTCTGATTAAGTTCAAGTATGCTTTTTAGAAACACATCAAGTTTAGGTCTCCACTTCCTCAGTCAAGTTATTTCAACTGCTAATTACCTTCCTGAGAAAAGAAGCAGACTCTTTCTGATCTCAGTCAGTTTTCAGCTTCTGAAGAAGATATAATTATGTTTTCATTCACAGACATTGGAAGTTTTTGATTAATACGAATGTTTTTAGTCTGTGACAATGGAAGCTCTTAAAATTCTTTTTTTCCTTAGTCTCACATCACAGAGTTTATTGTGGGATATTTAGAGAACAGCAGACATGTTTCGAACCATGCCAGGCCAGGCAGCCTGTTTTTAGACAAGTTTTAGGCCTCACTTGACAAGAGTTTGTGAAGGACATTGTGAAGGTCACTAGCTGTGAGAATATGCTGAAGCAAAGAAAAACAAGGAGCTGTGGCTGGTGTATGTGACTGAAAACAGAAACAAACCCAGGCTGCAGGTGGGGAGAAGAAGAGCGAAACAGCAAAGGAAAACAGCGTGCAAACAGGAGCATGGACTGAGTGTGTTTGTTGTTAATAGCCAATCAATAGAGAGCATTTAGAAAACAAGGACGTTGTGAACTGTATAAAAACTGCATTAGTGCGTTAATAAAGTGGCATTTGCTTGATCACATTGATCGTCAGCAGTGTCCGTGACTTCCGCGTCAACAGTTTATCTTTTTAAATCCTGAGTATTTGTGGTAAATCTTCAACCCTTTTCAATCTGTCCTCAGTCTTCCTGATTTTCCATTGGCCAATTAAAGCAAATACCAGTACAGCAAAATTTAATTAGGCTCAACTGTTTAGTTAAAATTACATCAAATATGATGTCAGACATCAAGAGTAAATATGAAAATACTATTTCCAGTTGCACAGATTAGGAAAAAAATTATTACAGAGGTAGTCTTAGTTAATATTTCCAGTGGTCTTCGGGATTCTTGATATCCCAAAGTTTCTTGCTTCTGCATGGCACCTACTCCAACAGCTATGATAGCCATTCTTGTAAAGAATTATTCAGTACAACCAGTTGCATTGGCAGCCTTGCAAAAGATGAAGCAAAATTACGCTCAGCTGAGCAAAAGCGATTAGTCAGAGTAAGCATGCCATATTCAGTCTATTTTTAGTCTCGATACAATGGTCTCAGAGAAACAATAAAGATAGATATGGCGAGACAGCAGTGCACTTTAGATTTCTCATTGTGCAATAGATAAAAGACAGCATCAGCAACTCTAAAGAAAAGAAGCACAAGAAATTTCATGTTAACAAAGGGAAATTCCAGTTCAACCTAAGATAAAACACAGAGGAAAAATGAAAAAATAATATACTAGTATGGTAAAACAGCCATAAATACTTTTATTTTGAATTCATAAATAATATGTTTTGGTTTGTTGTTTGACAGGATACATCGTCATCTTCCTTATCTATTTGCTCAAACATAGAATCATAGAATGGTTAAGATTGGAAGGGACTTTAAAAATCATCTAGTTCCAACCCCCCTGCTGGAGAGAGGGAAACCTCTCTCCCACCAGACCAGGCTGCTCAGTGCGTCATCCAACTTGGCCTTGAACACCTCCAGGGATGGGGCGTTCACACCTTCCTTGGGCAACCTGTTCCAGTGTTTCACCACCCTCATGGTGAAGAATTTCTTCCTAATATCTAATCTAAATCTGACCTCTTTCAGTTTCAGGCCATTGCTGCTTGTCCTCTCACTACAGGCCCTTGTAAAAAGAATAGATCTGCATTCATAAAATAAAGCTCTGAAAGACAAAATATATTATTATGTTAGAATTTAAAAATAATATAAACATTCTTCTCCATGGAAACATTGTACAGCAATGAAGCTAGCAGCCTGCAATACAAAGTACCTCTGTACCCATGAAATGCAACAACGTGGTCTGTCTAGTCTGATCTGTACTGGGAGACCAGGAAACACCCAGGTCCCCCAAATACGTTCGAGGCGGTGACTTCAGCATATACAAGTAATAGCAGGTGTCACACTTCAAAGTTCATATGAGAGAATCTCAAACTGTTTTTAAATATAGGCAACAGAGAACACACATTGGAGAAGACAAAAGTTTAGCTGCACTCTAGGTTTTTCATTTAGGTTAGTTAATGTGCTACCAATATACTTTTTAATTCTAGCAAAAGTAATAATTTTAAAAAATAATTTTTGCCCAGAACAAAAATTACGAATACAACACCAGTGTTGTCCCTATTACGGTATACATGTAAGAGCATGTTGTTTTATGACTGGTCCCTACTCCTGAGTTCTCTGTCTCAGATTACCTTAGTAAGAGTTAAGATGAATACTCCAGAGGAGAGTATAAATTAGAAACAAAAAGTCCAGCTCTCTGGCTTACTTCTAACAAGGAATAGTTCTCCAAAGTTAGAAAATAGAAAAAGGCTCAGTTTAAATAAGTAATGACAAGAAAGTTTTACCTTATAGCTAGCAAAAAGAAAACTGTACTTCTCCTTTGCTACACAAAGACCTCTGAAGATCATACTGAATTATTACTCTAATTCACCACTTCAAGCATCCCTACAGAACTGTATCTTAATAGATGAGAAATGCATTTGTACTGCCTCAATACTTCTAGCACAGGCCTATATCTTCTTTCCTGTCTGTGTCTTTTTGCCTTGCAGCTGGACTACCCAATGAAAGAAGAAAAAAAAAAGTCCACCCTCAAAACCCAAAACCAAAAAAACCAAATACCAACACACCAAACCCCTTTCCTTTAGAAAGAAAAAACCTGCAGTATCATTTCTGAAAATACTGCCTAGAAAATGGAACTCACCAAATGTGTCTTGTAATCTTCAGGCTAAAGACATCGCAGTCTGGACTTCTGGTGTGAAGAAATTTGTTCCTTTTCTAGCTTGTTTTACAGTCTCCAGTCATTCAAGAGTGTAGGTAATACCTTGTCGCAACATATAAAGAAAATAGCATGTTAAGTACCAGTCTGCTTTGTAGCTTTTAATTATGCGTCCTGAAATATGCCTTTCTACACAATATTTAGAATTTATTTCAATTTACTTTTATTTATTTTTTAATTCAGATAAATTATTTCATATTAAAGTGCTTAAGAAATTGATTCAAACAACAGTAAAAGTACTTTTCCAGTACTGCCTGCTTAGTTGGGCTTTGGCATTTGATGTTTCTTTTGTAGCAAGCAATTTAGGGCTTACTTGTTATTCACAAAGGCAAATCTCAAAGATTCAATTTTTCTTTGATGCTCGTGACCCACAACATAAATTAAAACCTGCAGGCCTCCTGAGTATTGCTGGTTTTCATTTTCATCCTTCAGTATTTAGTTAAAATACCACATTTAGCCAAAAAACCTACACCAGCTTTGCTAATTTAATCTTCGTGTGTTTATGGAAGCAATTAAAAATAAAAATGAATTGCATATGGTCTTCCCTTGGAATTTACATTAAGATAAACTTCCTGCTTTCATTTTCTGATAGGGTAGACCTGATTTAATTCTGTATTACAAAGTTATTAGAATAAAAAACATCACACAAAAAAAAGAACAATTTGAGAATTACATGATTTTCATGTGAAAACATAGCTCATTTCACTCTTGCAGATCTCTGTGCAAGTAAGGTATACATGAAATTGTGCGGATGGTGTGGAAAATTGTGTGTGTACTTTGGGCCATGTAGCTGAGACTTGAACTTGTGAAGTCATTCTTTGCAGTGAAAGCCATACCCTATCATCTAAATTCATACATATGAAAAATTACTTAGATATTCTTTTGTGCATTGACTTGACATCTTCAGACTTCCATGTAAACATAGTGTATCATAAGGTTGCAAAGTGCAGAAGCTTATCCTTAACAAGTATAACAACTGATAAAGGAGAGAACTGAATAAAGAAAACATTTTGTGGAATGACATTAGTACTTTAGACAGTCAGAGGAGCAACAACTTCTGCTTTCATCAGGAATTCATTCTGCAAATGAGCAATTAAAATATTAAATCTTTCGTAACAGGGAGTGTTGTTGGTGGTTTGTTTGTTTTATTTTTGTTTGGGTTGTGGTTGGTTGGGGTTTGTTTATTTCAAGTTAGGGGTTTTAGAGGTTGATGAGTTTTGGAAAAGCTGACTGTAAAGCTTTTAGTAGTTTGAATGACCATTGTTGTTCTTTAGACTGTTTTATTCTGTAGATGGCAGTTTGAGGAACATACATGTTTGGAGTTTCAGTTCTTCTCCAGTCAAGTAGATTCATTCACTTTGAAGATATATTTGTGTGAATAAAGGTCAAAAAAATAAGCTCTGATTTGTTCAATATACAAATATGTTTTCACTGCAAAATCTAGGAAATCTGTAAAATATGCATATATGTTAATTGCAATGTTGTTATTCTTTCTATACTACAAAACTGCTAAATTTTTTCTCAGGTCCTGCAACATGATGTAAGATATTCACCAAAGAGAAAACTGCTCATGTATTAATTTTCACATAATCTCAAGAAGTTCTCTGTGAACAACTTGACAAAAGCTGCCACTGTGATGAGGTTTTTATCACTGATTTATACCGCTATAAATTGGGCAATGAGTTTACCTGGATATCTCATGAACAGATTGACAAATTCTGTTACTAATTACACTTTGAATTTCACCTTGGGAAATTATACTTCTTTGTTTGACATCTGAGTCTACTAGATTTTGAGACTGTGCAATCAAAATACTATGTTTTTATTTATATTAATTTTACTGTTGATTCTTTTGAATTTCTCTATGTTGTGGCATCTAATTAAAGCATTGTTGCAGGGCATCCACAGACACTGTGGCCTCTCCCACTCCAACTGTACCAATAAAAGTGACCTTAGTTACCAGAAACAAACACTAGAAAAAATCAGTTCACCCAGCAACAGATGCCAAAGATTCAGGAGAGGGTCCTTCTAAAGCAGAACCATTGGATGAGTTGGAGTCAGAACCAGAGGTGAAAGATGATGTCCCTGTGACTGGGAAATCTAAAAAAGACAGAGCACTCAGTGATGAATAAAGATCTAGGAGAAGGTCCTTCTAAAGCAAAGTCATAGATGAGTTGGAGTCAGAATCAGAGGTTGCCATCAAATTTTTTTTCTCTGAAGGAGTTGTGGAATATGAGAAAGGATTTTAGCCATCATGAAGGTGAGCCACTTGTCGCCTGGTTACTCCAGTGCTAGGATAATGGGACTGATACCATAGATTTGGACAGTAAAGAATCCAGACAGTTGGGATCTCTGTCTAAGAATGCAGGCATTGACAAGGAATTTCTGAGACAGAAAAACAGTCTCAACTTCTGAAAGTGACTTTTCTCAGTTGTAAAGTGTAGGTTTCCTTTTAAGGAAGAAATCAAATGCCACCTGAGCATGTAGACCACCATGGAAAAAGGTATTAAGTACCTGAGAGAATCAGATGGATGACAGGTGATTTACAGTGACCTGTGAACAATTGTGAACCCTGATGGAATGCCATGCCACAAACCCATTTTACAGAAGTTTGTGTAGAGTGTACCGCCAATGTATATGCACCTCCTGTAAACAATGGTCTGGGGATCAGATGGCGAGACACCATCTGTGAGTGAAGCAGCCAACAAAGCACAACAGTATGAAGACAGTCTTGCTAATCACAGACCCAAAATGTTACCATGGAAAAATTGGCTGAGGAAACCAAGAAGTCAATAGAAAAGTAATTTTGCAGACTGTTTGATAAACTATCCAACAGGAAGAATAGACCTGGATGGACTCCATTGATGCCATTAGAAGACACTCCACTATGAGATGAGCTAGAGACAAATGGAACATGTCACAAGATGACTTCTGGGTTTTTCTGAGTGAGTATGGAGATGACACGAGTAGGTGGGACAGAAAGCCTACCTCTGCTCTACTGGCAGTTACAAAACACTAATAGAGAGAGCAGTTTCTCAGGAGAAAGTTTGCCTTGATCTACCAAGATCCAAATGTAAGTAGGGGGAATGTTAACGTAGTCCACACAACTCGTATAAACCATGTAAATTAGAGGGGCTCTGCCTCCAGCCAGGTGGAGGAGAGGGACAACCAAGTTTATTGGACTGTGTGGCTTCAATTTCCTGGCACATTAGAACCACAAGAATATAAACCCCTGATAAACACTGTGCACAGTGTAACCCAATGCCACCAAATTGCACAGAAACTGTTACTATTTCTGGACTGATGAGGAGTTCTCAAGAACTAACTGTGTTGGAGGATGAAAAGAGCCTAACTCAGAATATGTGGGACAGACACCCTATGGTGACTGGTTCAGATGCCTCATGCGTCTTGGCGTAGACTTCTTCAAGAAAGGGTATTATAAGGACCCAAGATGGTATTGATGAGTCTTTGGCACCTGTAGACTGAGGATACTGATCAGCTGTCTATCTTGCCCAAACTTTCAGAGAAGGCTACTGCTCTGGGACTGATGAAAGTTGAAGACCAACAGGTACCAACTTCTGTTACAACAGTCCATCAATGACAATATCATACCAGCTGAGAGTCTGGGGTTCACATCCATAAACTGATCCATCAGCTAGAGAGCCAGGAAGAGATCAGCATGGTTCATTCACCCTTTAAGAATCCTGTATGACCTATGCAAAAGTCTAATGGAGAATGGAGATTAACTGTAGACTACTGTGGCCTACATGAAGTTACACCAACAATGAGTGCTGAAGTACTGGACATTTTAGAACTTCAGTATGAACTAGAGTCAAAAGCAGTTAAGTGGTATGCCACAATTGACACTGGTGATGTGTTTTTCTCTATTCCTGTAAGCAGCAGAGTGCAGACTGCAGTTAGCTTCCAGCTGGAGGGGGTATCCAGTACACTGGGAATCGACAGCCACAGGGCTGGAAATACAGCCCTGCCATCTGCCATGGGCTGATCCGTACTGCCCTGGAGAAAGGTGGAGCTCCGGAACATCTGCAATACACTGATGACATAATTGTATGGGGTAACAAAAGTTTTTAAGAAAGGTAAGAAAATTAATTGAAAATAATTGAGATAGTTTTAGATAGTTTTTGATAATAATTGAGATACTTTTACTAGTTTTGCCATAAAGCAGAGCAAGGTCAAGGGACCTGCATGACAGATCCAATATTTGTGAATTAAATGGCAAGATGGATGTCACCAGATCCTGAAGGACATGATTACGAAAATATCAGCTATGTCTCCACCAGCTAACAAAAAGGAAACACAAGCCTTCTTAGGCACTTTGTGTTTCTGATGGATGCATATTCCTAGTTAGAGTCAGATTGTAAGACTTCTTTATGAAGTGACTTGAAAGAAAAAGAATTTTAAATGAGGCCCTGAACAACAACAGGCCTTTGAACAAACCAAACAAGAGATTGTACAGGCAGAAGCCTTTGGGTCAGTCCAAATATTAAAAATCTGCAGACAAGGATAATGGTCTTGCCTCAAGCATCTGGCAGAGAGCACCAGGAGGAAACCTAGGTTGACCCTTAGCATTTTGGAGCCAAAGATACGAAGGCTGCAAGGCCAACTATACTCCAACCACATAAGAAATACTGGCTGCATATGAAGGAGATAGAGCTGCTTCAGAAGTGATTGGTACTGAAGCACAGCTCCTCCTGGTACCATAATCACCTGTCCTAGGCTGGACATTCAATGGTCAAGTTCCTTCCACACATCATGCCACCGATGCTACTTGGAGTAAATGGATTACACTAATTACACAGAGAGGTCAAATTGGTAATCGCAATCATCCAGGAGTTTTACAAATGACGAAAGACTGGCCAGAAGGTAAAAACTTTGGGATGCCACTAGAGGAGGTGGTGACACATAATGAACTAACTCTACCATATAATCAATTACCATACAATGGAAAACAACATTCCCTATGTACTGATGGATGGTGTTGTCTTGCAGGAAATCATTGTAGGTGAAAAGCTGCTGTGTGGAGTCCCACTCATGATGAGTTGACCTTCCCACCTTCATTTTCTCTTTTATTTCCTTCCTCTCAACCAGGCTGGCAGTTCTACAGAGAGCGCACTAACACCAGTACTCCTGAAAAAGAAGTCTTTCCTATCACTACTCATGCAAGGTGAAACTGAATAAAATTATGCGTTATAAAACCTGTAGCAGTACTGTGTTCAGCCCTGGGGTGCCTATTAGAAGGACATGGACCTCTTGGAGAAGATCCAGAGGAGAGCCGTGAAAATTATCAGAGGGTTGGAACATCTCTCCTACAAAGAAAGGCTGAGAGAGTTGGAGCTGTTCAGTTTGGAGAAGAGAAGGCTGCAGGGAGACCATACAGTGACTTTCAGGTACATAAAGAAGCTTACAAGAAAGCTGGAGAGAAACTTATTACAAGACATGTAGTGACAGAACAATGGGCAAAGGCTTTAAACTGAACGAGCATACATTCATGTTAGATATAAGAAAAAAATTTTCACTTATGAGCATGGCAAGACAATGGAACAGGTTCCCCACAGAAGTTGTGTATGCCTACTCCCTAGAAGTGTTAAAGGTCAGGTTGGATAGGGCTTTAAGCAAGCTGGTTTGGTGTGTAAGAGACTGTGTTACTTTTGCCTTGACATTCCTGAAACAAAACCACTGAAGAAACCACAGGCATTACAATGGAGTGGCAGCTAGACTAAAGATTTCCTGTTGTGGTACTGCACCTGTACATGGAACAAACCCCAAGAAACTGAATATATAGCTGTAATAGAAGGCATATAGAATTTGTTAATCAAATTTTATGCTGTGCTAGAGATAAAGTTGTTTAGGCTACAGTATCCTGTTAAGCAAACATAGTCTTCTCTGGCACTGAGGTCAGGCTTGTACACAGGGAGAGCTATCTAGCGCCAGCGGCAAAAGAACAAAGACTACCACTGTAAGAGTATATAAAAACAAGAATAATTGACAAGAACACTAGTGATAAAGGTATCTAACAAGGACCACCTGGTGATGAAAGGCCACTGTGGAATTCAAGGACAAAGGTATCTTCCGAAATGTGCTGAGAGCAACTAGTTTTTGAACCAAGGTAACAGTTCATCATGAGGAAGACCTAAGGCCTTCATCCCTGAAGACCCCTGCCCAAGACTACCAGGAGGCACTGTGCAGGTGTCAAGAGGAGGAGCAGCCGACCGCCAGAACTGAGTACCTTTTTCATATAGCTCATGAATATTATAAGCATCTAATGAATATGTAACTTTCTCTGCATATAACCAAGGTATCTGCCCGTGCACAGGTGCAGCTGTGGTATGAGCACTCCTTGGCGAGAGCTGCTCCCCGCTGCCCGGCGCTGTTTTTCTTACTCAGCCGCTTGCTAAATTTAATAAATTTTATGAATCACTTAAATTCTAAATTGGCTCCTGGGTTTTATTCCCTCAATTTATAACAATGGCAAATTCCAAGAAATTGAACCTAGCCTCTGTGCAAGCACCCAGACCCAAGGTCTGCTTCTTGAGACCTCCACAGTGCCGATATTGGGCATACATAGCACCGCAGGTGGAAGGCAGAGTTAAGGAAAGTAGTTCTTGGAACATGCTAAAAGACTCTCAGGAGAAACATGAATATGTAATAAGATGTCATGATAAGAGTGAAAAAGGAGATGGACTCCATGCTCTTCCCTCCCTTGGGTCAGTCTACGTTTCTGTTTCTCCTGCCTGGACTCCCCTCTGGCTCACCCTCAGCTCTCCCACCCTCAGCACTCCACAGACGGATCGGACTGTTGGCACGGTGGTAACTTCTTCTTTCGCTTTCTTTCCTCTTCTCTCTCTCTCTCCCTCTTGGCACTCACACATCATTTGTCAGACTAATAAAGCTCTTGGACATTTGACTCTGAATCTTATTTCTGATCCTGGGTATACAAGTAAAAACCTTTCACAATGGTCCCAGACTTGTTTGCGACATGGTGGAATGTGTTCCTGCCCATGACAGGGGGCTTGGAACTTGATGATCAGTAAGGTCCCTTCCAACCTTAACCACTCTATGATTCTACAATCTGGGGGCACATTTACAAGTTCATCTTATTTTTGGCACACTTTATGAGTGGAAAACACTGGTAAATGTCAGAACATTCAAATTTTTTATAAACAAGAATTATTTTAATTGCTGAAAAATCACTCAAGTTTTATAGTGTCTTTTTGACATTGTTCGTTATTCAAATGCTCCTAGTACTGAATGACCTCCTCATTATAAATACATTTAAAAGATCATAATGATGTCACAGTATTTTATATTACCTCTTTGCATTTTCCGGAGTCTGTTCTGATGCTCTGCAAAAAAACAAAAGAAAGCAGCTGTTTCTTAACACTTCTCAATCATTGAAATTGGGCCCATGAAAACTCTGCAGTTTCCCAAGTAGCCTTATCCTGACCTTTTTCATGCTAAGAATAGCACAATGCTAAAAATAGCATTTTAATGCTAAAAATAGCACAAAAGGATGTGAATTTCCCAATAATTTCTTAAGGTAGCAAACAAATTCTCCGCAAGAAACAGGAGTACTTATTAAGCAAAACATAGGTTCCTAGGCCCTTGCAACTAAGATATATTTAGATTTTTAACTAGGGTATGTAGAACAAAAATGATACATATTCAGAACCAGTCATCCTTACAAAATCTTTAAAAATAAAGTGAATGTCTATTAAAAATATCAGCTGAATCTTTTCAACAGAATTCTATAAATTTGGCAAACTGCCAGCAAATCTTAAAACCTCTGACTCTTAGAATCCTGCTTTGGTGTCTGGAGTTCCTTATGCTTCCTGGTTCACCATCAGAGAATATTACTGTCAAGATATAACTAACTAAAGTCTGCTATTCAAGCTATGGGTAAATAAGACACTTTTAGCAATAACCAGGTCTTCCAGATTCATAGTGATATGTGGAAATTTGTGTCTGAGAAGTGTTTGTTTTCTGTAATTTGAGAACTGTTTGTGTTCTGTAGTTTGGAGTAGTTTGGGATAGCTGTTTGTGTTTTGCAGCTTGGGGTGTGAATTTCAGAACTGTTTTGTTTTGTCCAGAAGGGGAGATGTGCAAGGTGCAGCAGAGCTTAGGGGGAGGCCAGGAGCTCTGGTTGCAGACCTGCGTGGTACGGTGATTGGCTGGTGCAGGATCCAAGGCACTAGGCAGAAGAAGACGTCAAAAGTTCATGGCTGAGGAAGACTTGGAGCCTTCCTCCCGGAGACCACCAGAGCACACATGAGGACCACTTGAGAGCTGCAATGTGCATGCGAACTTGGCAGGGACTTATGCAGGTAGGCAACCCATACATGTCACAGTTTCCCCATCCTCAAGGCACATATATTTTGAGGAGATATCCCATACGTGCCTGGCACCGTTATAAAGAATACATGCTTAATAACTTTGGTAATTAAGTTTCTCTGCATTAATAGCCTTAGAGCTGGTAGTCTGAAAAAGCTTGGCTATTAGCTCATCAGTAAAAGAGCTGGAGTCAAGCTGATGAAAAGTATCATGGGAGTACAAAGAATATGAATATTGAGTTTGTCAGTCATAAAAGCAATGAGAATCCTTAACTACACGGCAGTAACATATGTCAAGACTTATGGAATGTTGCAGTCACATGGAAAAAACATAGCTCCTCTGGAATTATACAGTAACTTAGCCCATGTCTTCAGGACAACTATTCTGGACAATGTCTTCTGAATGGTACTTTTGGATTCTAGCTACTAGCTCTGTGGGTGTCACAGATCACAACAGCAGCATCTATCGGAACATTGGCAGGCATATAAAGTAGCGAAAAAAAATACACATGTTACACTGAAGGTGTGGTCCAGTGTTGACTTTGAAATTTACTCCCTATGATCAGCACTCAACAACAGGTCTTTATGTGCATAAATGATAAGAAAATGGGAGTTCTAAATATGTTAATATTGCCTGTGAATAACCACCTTGTACATTTACATTGAAGTTTTTGTTTTCTGAGAAAGTAAAGGTGTGATACTAATGTTCAAATTCCTGATTGTGCAAGTTCTAAACATTTATTTAGATCATACCACCAGTGTATGAATTTCACTAAGATTATAAAACACAGTACACTATTTATCAAACAGAAAGTGTACAAAAATTAGCCAGAAGTTTCAATGTAGCATCAGTTCTTAGTAGTGGCAGTTTATTCAGTATTTACAGAGGCCTAAAAGAAACTTTTGAAGCTAGGATTGTGTTCAGCAAAGAGACCCATGAGGATAAACATAAGAATGCCCCAAGACTGTAAATACTCATGTGTCCACTTAGTTGTACTCACAGAAGCAAGAAACTTTGAGCTTGAAACATGAGAATTGAATTCCTAAAGCAATGCAGAGAACAGAAGGATATCGCAGTTAGCACGCAGGGGGAAAAAACAGTTTGAAAACATCTGAAAATGGATAATGTGCAGTTAGACTTCCAATAGTTTTTTTGATAAGTGTATATAATTTTTAGCCAAGATATAGCAGGATTGGTGGCCTTGGCAGATCTTCAGCTACTAATTTGCTAATGAGTCATCAGACCTGTACACTGCCATGTAGAAATAAATTCAGCACCTGCAAATACAAGATTTCAAAAGCACAAAAGTCATGGTAGGACAAAAGTTTGAACTTCACTAGGAAATTTCCATGTGTAGAACAAATTTCATCACAAAAACTCATAGAAATCCATTCAGTGTTTTCATTAGAGCACAATATTAGTAATACAAAATTAGTTTTGCTGAGGCTCCTTTAACAATTACTACCACAAAGTGTGACTATATAGTAGCTTCTACCAAGCATACTTCGATAGATTAGTTACTTGAGCCCTAAAGCACACCCAGTGCTACCTAAAAGCTAAACAATATATTAACTTGAGGCAAAGAATTTCTTTCAGAAATGACACAATGGCTGACACAGTCATAGAACCTAAGAAAGAATATGAATATACTGGTAATTAAGATAATTAGACATATTGATTATCAGCTCTCTGAAACTATTTTGCACTGGCTCCTTTTACTGCAGTAAAATTACTCCTAAATCCTTGTCACTGTAAAATCAGAATTAGCCCTACAAAAGGAAAATAAATTAAAAAAAAAAAAAGAAAAATTGAATTCTCACTTATTCTTCAATTATGAGACTAATAAAGATTGATTTTTCAGAAAACAAAAACTATTTATAATGGCATGTGGTCTATCTGGCTTTAAGTACCTTAAAAACCAAATATATTTCTCTCTGATTCCAAAAGAAAGAGTAAACTTGTCAGCATCCTCCAAATCCTTCTTCCATAACTGGCCCTGAAATCCTATTTGGTCCTATTTGGGACCTAATAGTTCACCTTTTCTTCAGAACATCATGTAAAAAAAAAAAAAGCTGTTGCTTCCTCCCTCTAAGAATTGTATGTATATTCAACAATCCAAAGAGGATGAGAAGAAAGAGAGAAGAGTCTTTTTTGTATCAAGTCACCATCATCATAACTCATCACAAATACCACCTAATTCATCCAAGGATTTCCTCTTAATTCCCAGAACTCAGTGATTTGGAAGATGAGGAGAAAGGAGTAAATCATGGCATTTTTTTGTCCCTAATTTCTCTGTCTCAGCCTTCCAACATATACATTATTTGAATGAGTTCAAAGCCATTAAAAGTAAAGCCCTCAATCAGAATTGATTGAGTTCTCAAACAATAGTTTCCAATTCCAAATCTATGATGGGGTGGAACTCTATGCACCCATACATAGCAGTTAAAATGTGGAGTTAAGTGATGGAGAATAATGGAATAAATACCAAGTTAGATTTTAAAGTTAGAGTAACATCTATGAACTCTAACATTTCATTATAATATTTTGCAAAAATAGTATTGCATAAGTTTACAATACTTTTTAAAAATAGATATATCCTGAACCTTGAACTTCTTTCCATATCTTTCACATTGTTACATTAAAACATGCTGTGAACATACCATACACTAATATTGTCCTTAAATAAGACTAAATGGCTCATGGAAACAAATTATTATCTGATTACAAAGATGTCTCAACAGTGGATGTGTTTCAGCTGTTAGCTCACTTGGAATGTTCTTGGCTGAGAGTCAAGGTCATTCTAATCCTGGCAAAGATAAAAAAAAAAATTAAAAAATGCCCATTGTCTTGCCTGTTTTTATAAAGTGAGAATCCAATCTCTTTTGAATGCTGTGAATTATGCTAACTTTAATTAAGTTAATTGAGTGTAATGCTATTTGTGTACATTATAATTAGAGGCAGCCTTACTAGGGCACTGCATGGGGACACATGAGACCTGAGGCTCTGCTAACACTTCTTGAGGCAGAGTTTGACTCACAATAATGTGGTTTAAGCGTACTTATGTACAGGACAATCTTTATTTCATTGGAGGCCTTTAAATCCTTCTGAATCACAGTAAAGGATAAAAGAAATAATGTTTCCCCACATTTGGTGGCATTTGCATGCTGCTCTGAACCAGTATTAACTAAAAGTTACCAGTTCATGTATGGGAACATATTAACTCTGACATCACTGTCATTTTAAAAAAAAACCACCAAGACAGAAAACATTTATGCTAGTTCATGGAACTTCCTCTATTTTTTTTCCTTCTCCTCTTTTTACAAAACTCTATACAGAAACAAGCCAAAATGAATAAATAATTTGTCAGAAGTGATAACCTACTATCACTAACTTCCTCAATCTCATGCAAGTTTGGCAATTATTGTGTCAATCTTTCCTTACGCTTGTTTTCACCACGAAAGGTGTTACCTTTAGCTTGTCCAGGAAGCCTCTCATTCTCCTCAATTTCTATTCTTTCTGAACACTTATTTCTTCTGGGAAAGCTGCTGACAGCATGTTTGAAAGGAGAAGAGAAATATTTTACAGGTCCTAGCAGGAGAGTTAAAATGATCTAGAATAGCCTATCACTTTCTTTTGGTGTGTCATAATTGTGTCAACCACAGCACGTCCAGAGAAAATAAGTATTCCTTTATTCTTTGTAGAAAGCCAGCAGCCCATTTTCAGATATTGAACATACAACTTTGTGAATCTCCAAGCTGCACTACTAGAAGCTAAAAAAAAGCTCTTGCTTTATTATTGCACCATTCCCTGTTCTATTTTGAACACATGGCTGAGGAAATTCTTGAAGGAAAATAAAGGTTACCACTTCCCTATTTCTCTCTGAAAAGCACCATTTAATTTGGTAGACAGGAACTACATTTGTTTAATTTTTTTTAGCATTCCTTACATTGAGAAATAAAATCTTTGTTACAACAAACAGATCTATAGGAGGTTTATGTGGTTTCTTCACGTTTACACAGAAGTTGTATATTTAGCCCAGAGATAGCTTTGTAGCCACTCTCCTTCAGAAATTATGTCCTGGTAGCTAGATTAAGACTCAGTTCCCCAGCTTGTGGGGTTTTTATGCTGTTGTTTTTTTTTTCTTCTAAAGTTAAGAAACTATAAGGGGATAAATGAAAAGCTCTGTCAGATTAATTAACAGTGATTCACACTTCACCAGTGGAAAATCTAAGGTGTATAGTTTCAGAACGGTCTATCAGTAAAGGACTTCAGGTTAATTAAAAGTTTAAATGAGAGAAAAAAAAGACGTGGTTGGTTTGGCTACAGGAGTTCTATGCAAATCTTTTTTTTCTGATGGATTTAACTGAATACTTTTAAATTTATTTTGAGGAATTTAAACAGCAAGTGCCTCAAGTTCACCTCATTTGTGTTTGGATAAAGGTTTTCTTTCTGTTTCAGCTTTGCGAATATCAAATAGCTCCTGAGGAAACATCACAGCTTGCTGGGGCTTCAGGCCTAGGTTGTGGTGACACTTTTTTTTGTCAGTATTGTTCCGTCAGATATATTCCAAAATTACAACCATTGTGATGGCCCTATACTAGAAGACTTGACAAGCCAAAAGCTATGCCTATGCTTTACTAGATGAATTTTAATTTCATTATACCGAAGAAAAGATATCATACAAGGGAGTATGCTACTGTCTCTCTCTCAGTCACCTTGTTTTTCTTCAGAAGGCACAGAAGGAATACAAATAAAAACTGTGTTAGCATAGAAACAAAGAACAAAATCCTAATGTCCTGCTGATTAAAACTTCAGCACAATGTTTTGCAGTTATCTTTCATGTTATATATTCAGTTAATAGATCTTAAATCTTCTGTTGACAAACAAGAAAAAGGATTACTAATCCAACAAAACACATTCCAAATACTCTGCTGATGGATTTCTCTCACAGCAACAGAAGATGAAGGCAGCATAGAAGGGAGCTAGATTTGCCAAATGGAGGATGCAGGTAGAAAGGTAGAAAGGTAGAAAGGTAGAAAATGTATGATTTTCTCTACTAACTCACAGTACAATTCAGTTGCTGCTATTCTAAGAATTTCCAGGATTTGGGCAGGAATTATGTTTCAAACCATGAACATGAAAGAGAGCTCACGTAGGCCAGAAGTGCTACCAAGGCCCTCTCGCCTCAGACTGGCCATCAAAACTGACCCCCAAAAGAAAAATCAGCGGGTCATTGTAGTGGTGACTACCTCATGAGGGGAGCAGAGGGACCAATACACAGAACGGACCTGCCTCACAGGGAGGTCTGCTGTCTCTCGGGTGCCTGGGCAAAGGACCTCCTAGATAGACTTCCCACCCTTTTAAGGTCTTCAGAGTATTACCCACTGCTGGTCTTTCAGGTGGGTAGTGAAGACATTACAAGAAGCAGCTCAAAATCAATTGAGAGGGATTTTAGGGCCCTGGGGCAGTTGGTCAAGTGATCAGGGGATGTTGTGTTCTTATCTGTCCCTCCAATGACACGGATGAATGTGGAAGTTACCTGGAAGAGTCAACTCATGGCTCCAGGATTGATGTCATCGTAATGGCTTTGGATTTTTTGATCATGGGTCACTATATAAGTCACCAGATCTGCTGGCAAGAGATGAGATGCACCTATCCCAGAGAGGGAAGAGGATCCTGGGGTAGGAGATAGCACGGCTCATTGACAGAGCTTTAAACTAGGTTTGAAAGGGAAAGGGGTTAAATCTGGGCCCACTGAGAATAAGCCCCAGGGAAAACATGCCGGAGTCTGTAGGATGGCATGCTTGCAAAAACTCTCACTCCCCTATCTCAGCAGAGATGGGGAATGGAGATGCAATGGAAAACCAAGGGGCAAGAGGCAGTGATGCTTTAGAAACCCTGGCAGCATTTGAGAGGGTTCAGGTAGGAATTAGTACCCGCTCCCACAAAAAGGTATTGGGATCGTTAGTTCACCTGAAGTGCATCTATACCAATGCATGCAGCCAGGGAAACAAACAAGAGAAGCTTGTAGCCATGATGCAACAGGAAAACTTTGACATATGGCCATCACAGAAACGTGGTGGGATGCCTCACATGACTGGAGTGCCACAATTGGTGGCTGCAAATTCTTCAGGAGGGATAAGCAAGGAAGGAGAGGTGGTGGGCTGGCCCTGTATATAAAGAATAGCTATGAATGTGCCAAACTGGAGTATAGAGATGACAAGGTTGAGTCTGTTTGGATTAGGATTCAGGGCAAAGCCAACAAGGCTGATGTGGCTGTTGGAGTCTATTATAGGCCTTCCAACCAGGATTATGAGGCGGATGAGATTTTCTAAAAAGAGTTGGGTGAAGTCTCTCAGTTGCTGGCACTTGTTCTTGTGGGGGACTTCAACTTCCCTGATGTCTGCTGGAACTACAACACAGCAGAGAGGGAACAGTCCCAGACGTTCCTGGGATGTGTTGAGGATAACTTCCTGACACAGCTGGTGAGTGAACCAACCAGGGAAGGAGGCCTGCTGGACCTGCTCTTTACAAACAGGGAAGGTCTGGTAGGCAATGTGATGGTTGGAGGGTGTCTTGGACACAGCGACCATAAACTGATAAAGTTTTCTATAGAGATGCCAGGAAGGGGTGCAGCAAAGCTGCCATTTTGGACTTTAGTAGGGCTGATTTTAACTTGTTTGACAGTTTTATTGCCAGAGTACCTTGGGAATCGGTATTGAGGCGTTTGGGAGTACAGGAAGGCTGTACTCTTTAAGAAAGAGGTCTAGAAGGCACAGGAGCAGATTATCTTCATTAGCCGTAAATCCAGCTGGAGACATAGATGACCTGCCTGGCTTAACAGGGAGCTTTGGCTGGCACTCAGGGGAAAAAGAGGTTTTATGGCCTTTGGAAAAAAGAGCAGACAACTCACAGCAGCTACAAAAACATTCTCAGGCTATGTAGGAAAAAAATTAGAAGGTCCAAAGCCCAGCTTGAAGTTCATCTGGCCTCTATGGTTAAGGATAATAAGAAAAGTTTCTATAAATATATTAGTAACAAAAGAAAGGTCAAGGAGAGCCTCCATCCAGTTAGATGCGAGAAGACGACTAGTGACATCAGATGAGGAAAAGGCTGAAGTGTTTAATGACTTCTTTGCCTCAGTCTTTACTAACAGGGACAGTTATATAGAGGGAATCCAACTCCCTAAACTAGAAGACTGGGACTGAGAGCAGGAAGACACCTCCCTCCCCAATCCAGCAGGAAATGGTCACTGACCTGCTGCCACATTTGGACGTACACAAATCTATGGGGCCAGATGGGATGCACCCAAGAATGCTGAAGGAGCTGGCAACAGTGATCACCAAGCCACTCCCCACCATTTATCAGCAGTCCTGGCTGACTGGAGAGGTCCCATCAGATTGGAAGTCGGGTGATGTTACTGCCATATATAAGAAGGGACAGAAGGACGATCCAGGGAATTACAGGCCTGTCAGTTTAACTTCAGTCCTGGGAAAACTGATGGAGCAGGTCATCCTGAGCTGTATTATGAGGCACATGCAGGACAACCAGGTGATCAGGCCCAGTCAGCACAGGTTCATGAAGCGCAAGTCCTGTTTGACTAATCTGATCTCCTTCTATGACAAGGTGACCTGCTTACTGGAGAAGGGAAAGGCTGTGGATGTTGTCTACCTTGACACAGTTTCCCACAGATATTCTAATGGAAGACAGGCCCAGACAAACTTTGTCTGGCAGCTTCTGCTCACTTAGTCCAGTATAATTTCCACAGATTAGAAAAGATTTGCAGAATTAAACTTCATGTTATACTATATTCTAAAAAAAAAAAAATAAACTGAGGATATAATCTGGGCCCAACATTTTACAAACATTTAACAAAGTTAAAAAGTTGAAGATGTTAGAATTGTTCTTATAGGAATTAAAGATGGCTGCTAAGAAGTCTGAAATTTCAAAAGGCAGAATAAAATCAATAAGATGAGGGACACTTAGAAAGGAAGATTACAGTCTTACGGTTAGATATTTGTCAAAATCCCAGGGGATAACACAGTGTGAACAATGGCCCTAGAGCAGGCATCCACATCTGTACTGCATGTTATTTCAAATGTGCATCACATTGAATTTTATAAGCTAACTAGTATCCAGAATAAAACTGAATATAACTTTCCTGGGAAAAGCACGATCGAGACAAGATAACCTAAAATCCTATCCAGCTGAATCTTAAAAGTGTCCAATACAGGCAACCCTGCCACTTCATGGAGGAAATTATTCTGATGATTATCATTCCAACTGAGAAAAATTTTCCTCTTGTGTCGAATCAGAATCACCCTGGGAGTAACATGTACCCATTAGCCCTCATCTTTTCCATGTGACTTCTTGTAAAAAGAGAGTCTCCATCTTGTCTGTAGCCAACCTTCAAATACTGGAACATGGCATAAGGTCTCCCCTAAGCTTTCTTTTCTCAAGAGCGAACAAATCCAGTTCTCACAGCCTTTACCTATATGGCAGTCTTCCCAGTCCTTTGATCAATTATTTTGATACAATATAAATTCAGATGTTGCAAGCATTTATTCTTGTATTACTTTGTAAATTCCACATACATATACTGTGAAGACTGAAGAAGCACTTCTGTTGCATGCTCCGCACTTCATGCTCTACATTTCATAAAGCTCTAAGTCTATAACCGAAATCAGCTGTTTTATGAAACTCATCTGCATCCTAGTACAGTAGATTACTAAAAATTTAAGCTGCAGGCTGCTTTTGATGGACCTACTGCAAGCCTCTCAGCATCCTTAAAACAGATACATAGTAGCTCACTGATGAATAGACTGCATGTTGTGGAATCCTCGTGTTACTTTGGGCCTATAGGTGTAGCTGGAACACAGCAATGTAGTGCTTTCCTTCCATGGAGTTTTGCAAACCACTTATCATTCGGACATGTACTGATAACCCTGGCTAAGATCATTTGTTTACAAAGTGGGTCAGAAGGTCAAATCTGCTTTTAATATCCTGTTGATGAAATTATGTTCAAAATGGAGTTAAATATATTTTGTGCCAACACTTTCTAAGAAAACAAATAAAATGTATTTTTGCAATGTCAATACATTTTACTAAATTTTTCTCAAGTAATTTTGTCCATGGGAATCAAATATGCTTTTTAAAATACCTTACTATACATTCCATTAAGAAAATACTAGAAAGAACATCAAAGCACAGCCCTCAAAAAGTAATTGTATATTCAACACAAGCAGTCAATCCAATGAACAGAAAAGACAAACCCATAAGAAGTATTACAAAGGAGATTCCTTTCTATTCAGGTAGCGAGCAAACAGAACATAGTAAAAGCAACACTACTCATTTTTTAACCTCCCTATCCATCAAAAATGGCTAATATTTAATTCCTAGGAAAGATAGCAAACTGAGAATTAAATTTACTACTTCACTGTGTATACAGAGATGTTCTGTTTTGGGACTGCCTACTCAATAGATTGCGAGGTTTTAGAAAATTCTGAACACATATTCTAAAAGAGCTCCTTAACACTACCTCAGATTAAAAATATATCACAGACATAATCATTAAAATAAACTCTGGATTTTTTAATAAGGGAAGAACAGTGTTTGTATTGGATATTCCCTACCAAAAGAGTTTTTATAAATTTTTTAACAAACGTTCAACTAATACAACTGGCTCCTTATAATTTCAGTCTCCACAAATGGAAAAACTACTGTTCTCACGTGCCTGGTCCTCCAACTCAGGGGACCAGGCAGCCCAATGTCTGACAGTACTGTTAAAGACTGAAGAAAAAAAAACATTGAATGACTCAGCTTTTTCTTCACCCCTAGTAGTCAGGTGACCAACTTCAAAAAGTGTCAGTCCAATGCTTTCTTTAGACTTTGTCTTGCTGTTGAAATACATTAAAAATCCTTTTTTCTTGTCTGATACAACACTGGCCAGTTTTAACTCCAGTTGAGCTCTGGCCTTTCACATCTTCTCCCTGTGTATGCAAACCAGGACTCTGTAAGCTTCCTGCAAAGCCTGACCTCTCATGCAGAGAGCATGCAATTTCTTTCTCTTCTTGAGCTCCATGAGGAGTTCCCTGCTCAGCCAAGATGGTCTTCTGCCCCACTTGCCTGACTTACGACACAATTGGATAGCCTTCTCCTGTGCTTTTAAAAGGTGGAAAGGTGTGTTTTTAAAAGTTTTCATTCTGCATTTTGGTTCTGTGTACATGAATTATTGCAGCACCCAAGCCTGTAATAGATTCCTCGATTTTCAAGGTACTCCTGTGATGTATGGTGTGGATGTCAGAGGTATGTTCAATATTCTATTTAGAAAGGCTGTCTCACTTTTGAAAAGGTATTTGGAAATTCTTAAGCCACACACTAGAAACACCACTCAGTTTAATGAAAAATCGTATTTGGACATATTTTCAAAGAAAAAGCCTTAAAAGAAAGAAAGCTGTGTCATGGCCCTAGGAGAAATGTCCAGCCCAGTTCATGAAAACAATAAGTAAAGTTGAGTGCAGTCTGACCAGGACAAGAAGAAAAAGGATAACAAGCCAGGTCAAATGGTTCAAAAGCGACAGAAAAACAGAGAAAGAGATCTCTTTCTACTTCTAGAAAAAGGAAAGGAAATATGTTTTTTAAGGGGTATCTTTGGTTCATGGCCACTCAAAATAATGTACCAAATACAAGTTGGATTTTTTCAAAGTGCTCCCAAGAGAGACCAGCATTGAGAAAACACAGTTCATTGAGGTTCCTCCACTTTCCACTATTTTAGATTCTGCACCTCTAGCCTTTTTCATAGCTGGAAGTGGTGAAGATTACATAGATATGAACAACACTTGTCAAGGTTGTAAAAGGTGACAGGTCCACCTCCAGAGCCAATGAGGCTATGGCCCACAGGAATTACCTGCTGGCTTCTGTTTTCAGCCAGATGGATATTATGCTGGGGGATTGACTGATAAACGAGAGCAACAACTGCTACCCCTGCTGTGTCTTCGCTGAGTTGCTTCCCAACTACATCTATGTTAGCGTTAGCACCTGGCTTTTTCACGATCTGTAGTTTCTTTCTTTCCCTTTTGCAGTGATGATCTCAATTTTGTAGATTCTGTCCCTATTGGGATTAATTTTTCCAAGATCTTAATCGTAAAATGTCCCCTCTATTGCTTCATAGCTGGGAGTGCCTGGAGAAAGCAATCAGGAGGTATTAAGGAAGCACAAACTCAGAACAGTTTGTCACCCTAAACTCCATCATGGTTTTACACGGTTTACATGTTTTTGTGTTATTTCTGTTCTAGACTGTGGGAATGTCTCCACCAAAACTTCATCCTAAGGAAAAATTGTCAATTTTCTGGTTGTCAGATGGAAAATCAATAGCCAGCAACAACACTGAATCTCAGATATATGAATATTAACTTCTTGCTCTGACAGCAAGATTTAAGAAAAAATATAACTTAATAGATTGTGTTTAAAAAAAAATTTTAAAAGGAATAGAACCATAGAATCATAGAATGGCATAGGCTGGAAGGGACCTTAGAGATCATCTAGTCCAATCTCCCTGTCATGGGCATGGACGCCTCTCAACTAGATCAGGCTACTCGAGG
>NW_009714156.1:0-458 GCF_000703405.1 Apaloderma vittatum | reverse complement strand
CCAGACTGAACAGTCTCAGCTCCCGCAGCCTGTCCTCATAGCAGAGGTGCTCCAGCCCCTGAATCATCCTTGTGGCCCTCCTCTGAACACCCTCCAACAGATCCACGTCCCTCTTATGGTGGGGGCACCAAAACTGGACGCAGTATTCGAGGTGGGGTCTCACAAGAGCAGAGTAAAGGGGGAGAATCACCTCTCTTGACCTGCTTCTCCTGACATGCTTCTCTTGATACATCCCAGGATGCGGTTGGCCTTTTGAGCTGCATGAGCGCACTGCTGGCTCATGTTGAGTTTCTCGTCTATCAACGCTCCTAAATTCTTCTCTTCAGGGCTGCTTTCAACCCACTCTGTGCCCAGTTTGTATTTGTGCCTGGGATTAGCCCAGCCCAGGTGCAGCACCTTGCATTTTGACTTGTACTGAAGTTTGCAGTGGCCCATTTCTCAAGCTTATCAAGGTCTCT
>NW_009714155.1:234695-239273 GCF_000703405.1 Apaloderma vittatum | reverse complement strand
CCCTGCCCGTTCAAGGACAGTAACATTAGTTGCGTATGATGGAGGAGTCGCAGGTGGTGGTGGTAGATGACCCATGATTCAGACCCATATAAAAGAGCAGACAGTACAATGGCTCTGTAGACACTAAACTTTGTACTTTTCTTCAGGTGTTTATTGCACCAGAGTCTTTTATGGAGTTTTCCAAAAGCTCTGTATGCCTTTGCTAACCTGTTGTCTATCTCTTTGTCAATCTTACCATCTGAGGAAATGATACTTCCCAGGTAGTAGAACTGCTGGACTGACTTAAGCTCTGATTTGCCTATGGTGATCAGGGATTTTACCAGTTACTACCACCAACTACACTGTTAAAATGACCATCCTTATATCACACTTTGTTAGGAGTGATACTAGTTATTCACCTCTCATTTCCAGTTTCAGGCTTTCTTCCTGTATGTTGTCACCATACCCTGAAAGCCAGTGGCCAACCAAGTCCAGGCCAAATTCTGCCTGTGAGTACTTCCTGCAAGAGCTGACAGTAGCAGTTCGGTCCCTTCTAATCCCAGTCCTGAGAGGAAATGGCCGTAAAACCTCCCGTACCTTCCGAGACCATGAGCTGGGTGGGACAGGACCATGTCCTTGTGGTGCTGGGATGAGGCACTTCATCCCTCCATGCCTGAGGAAGACAACTGGGGAGGGCAGACAGCTTTTTGGAAGCCTAAATTGTCTATGGAGGCTGCTCCTGCTTATGCTGCTCTTCCCTCCTCTATTTGGGAAAGGATGCGTTTTCAGCAAAGGTGTGAATATCGCTCCCTTCGCAGCTAATCCTGACACACCAGCGGCCCACAAGCACACTGCTTTGCTAAGCAACACTTGGCAAAATCCTTGCCAGGTTGTGTCGGTCCCTTTTGATGTTTCACAGAAGCATTGTCATTTCCATCTCTGGCATTGTTTCCAGCATTTTGGGTGTCAATGTTCCTGAAAACCATCACAGAAAGGATGTTTATTGAACTGTCAGAGGGTGAATGATTGACACTAGGCACAAGTACTTTTCATGTTCAGGTTTTGGCATGCCACAATTGGATTATTTCCTGATAAATGCCATCCAATTCTACCAGATGGACCACTGAGAGATATGCCAACCTGTGTGAGAAATGGAGTAGATTCTCAGTGCCACTTATTGGTAGATGTGTGCTTCTCCAGTCTATCCTTTTGTGTAGCTGCAGGGTATTTCACTGAAGTGGTGACTTTTGTGATGCTCATAATTAGAAGAGCAAGGCAATTTTCATTGTGGAGAAGGGTAGATTTCAATGCCCAAATTTCATTTCATTCACCTCAGTGTGGAAGTGCGATACCTGTTCCACTCCTCTTAGATTTAATGTGTTCTCTGTGACTTGAGCATTAAAGAGCCATGAATTTTGAAAGCCAGGTATTTCTCATATATAAATAATTTCAATAAACCAATTCTCTGCCTGCCCGTTCATCTTTTCCTAATGGCTCATTTACAGATCCAAATGCAATCCAAGGATTGCGAGGCAGGTAAAATGTCTGAGAGCGAATGCATTATACATACCACCCAAAAGTTTATTAAACAGCTGAATCTGTTCCACTGACACTCAGTTGGAGAGCGGGCAGTTAGCTGCAGTCGCGGGATGACAGAGGGGCGAGTGGCAGCACAAGGGGACAACGTGACCTGGGGACGGATGTTAGCAAGGGGGCAGGTTGCAGCTGTCAAACTGCCCCATGAGCTATCGAAGGTATGTGGGGAAGAGGAATTAAGTAGGAAAAGCTTCTTCATCCACACAGGTGCCTGTGCTGAGCCGAGGGGAGAAGGCAGGAACCACCTCAGACACCCTTGCACGGGCACTGGGTGAGGAACTGCCACGGGACACAGGAGCTTTGCTTTAGTTTCGTTCGGCTTTGTTGGGCATTGAGGGGGAGGGAATTGTCTTCCTCTGTTTGCTTGGGGGGACACAGGAGGAGATCCCTCATTCTGGAGGGTGGAGAGCTGCAGGTCCGCAAAAAAATGATTTTTCTGTCTGAACCGACCCACTAGCAAGACAAAAGAAACATTAAGTTATCTATTCCTGTAGTCCTCAGCACTTCAATATATACATAAAAAGCAGGGCCTTTGTACTATACTTAATGAGCAGAAGTGAATAATGTGGTATAATTAGCTTCCCTTTCTCAGTCTGGTCTCTCAGATATCTCAACACACTTCTGACAACAGCATGGTACAAGTGGTGACTGGTGCCTACATCTCAGATTTACCATCACTTCATTGTTCCACGCTAACACATTTTTCATCTTTACCGTTATGAGGGCCTCTCCCTGTTGTACTTATTTCTGCGTTTTAGCCGTTGGCTTAGTCACTGCCAGCTAAAATGAAACATGGCTCAAGCAGAGGCTTGGGGGTGGAGAAGCTGTTACTGCACTATCCTCTCTCCAGAGACCTGTGGTCAAACTCTCAGGTGCACACACACAGACACACGCGCACACAACGCCCTGAAAGATGCATCTGACAGCTCAGCCCTGAGATCACCTAAAAATAACAAGCAGAGAAACATATAGTCTTTTCTGGATGGCCTTGATTAACTAAGGCCTTGATCTTGCAATAGTTTCTGCATCAGCCCATCTCTGTGTCTTGCCAGGGCCCTGGGATCTTGGAGCTGCTGATTTCCGAAGTTCACAAAAGAAGGAGAAAAAGAAATGTACACAAAATAATACAGCTCTGTGCAATCTCCTGCTATTCCAGAGGAAAACTCAGAATAATAGCCTTTTTTTCTTTTGCTGTTCTTACTAAAGGGAGTTGAGAGGCAAACTGATTATGTAAAACTTTTAAAAAACAGGCAGATCAAAATATTCCTGCTCCCAAAAAAATGCCCTGTAAAATGATGTTACTGGGGTTACTTCCAAGAAAGTAACTTAGACTTTTGTTGCAGATTTGTTAGTAAGCTTAGAAATCAATTCCAAACCAACCCTGTTTAAAAACCTGTTAGGCAGAGATGCAGTCAAACGAAACGCACGCCGGTAATACCGCTGGTCTCGAGAACTTTAGAATTTCCTTAAAGTAATAACTTTAATTCAGTTCTTTCTGGCATAAACTTTTTCATCCCATTATGTCAAAAACTGTATTATCCATCCATTTGTCTGTCAGAACGATTCCCCCTGGGCCCATATACCACCAGTTCTTCTATTCTAAACCTCCCCATTACATCCTGCTATCAAGAGTCACAATTTTCAGCACAAGTCTCTTGTGACTTTTGACAATGTTTTACAGTGAACTAGACCAGGAAGCTCAGAGTTAAAGGAAATCTTCCATTCTGGCAATGAATATGTAATAGGCATTACACTGTGCAGTATACCAAAAATGTAAGGTTCATTAAGTCTTTCAAAGGCAAGAACTTTCATGTAGCTTTGAATGAACCTGTCTTCGCAATGGCATTAGCAAATGGTATTTTGGGGCAGGAGATATTAATACTACACATTAAGGAACAAATTTGTTTAAATGCTCTATAGCTATGCGTGGATGCAGATGATCCAGGAATAAATAAAAAGTGAATAGTCGTCCAACTTTATATGTAAATTGTCCTCGGCTTATATACATAAGAATGCTCTCTGCTACTAAATTCCTTCATATTAACAAGCAGGAGTGTAACTAATATATAAAATAAAGTCATTCTCTTTAATGAGAATGCTAAATATTTTAAAGAAATGCACAGCTATGAAATATTGTCAAGGGCATTTTTATACTTAAGTTTAAGAACACTTATGACTTAACTGTTGAATAATTTAACACATTCAGCCTTGAAGTACTATTTATGTAGGTTTTTTAATGTTCATACTTATGTTGGCTTTTCTTTGCTCAGGATTTAGGACCTTTGATTTCTGTTTATAAAATTTACATCTTTAATCTCCTGGCTTTCTGCATTTCCCTGTTTGACTCCGGCAACAATGTAGGCAAAAATTGCTGAGAGAAAAAAGGAGCTAAAAGCCTCACACGACTTGGAACAGGGACTGGGTTGATTTTAGCAAACATAAGGACAGATTTTAAGGAAATGATCTCCAAGTAGAAAACCTCGATAAACACGAGCCACCTGTACAGCTCAAACAAAGGATTTGCAAACGAGTTTATGAGCTTTCTCCGAGAGGCAAAGTGAGCCCCGTGAAGCGCCCTGGCATGCTGTGGGAACCCTGATTTCTACCATGCAGGGCTTTTTGGGGAGCCCTGTGCCTGGGCACATGTGTGCCAGGAGGAGCAGGGGAAAGTCCCCATGTGGCATCTGCGTGGGTGGTGGGGCACAGCTGGGGCTGGGGACAGGGGGGGAAAAGCCACCCAGAGCTCTTTACCCGTCGTGGGCACCCGGGGTCTGCCCAAACACAGCCCCACCACCACGTGTGCTGGGGCAGGGACAGCATTCCCCAGAGCGCTTTGCAAATGTTGGCTCAAAGGTTGACCTACCGTCACACTCGAAACATTCTAGGTCGTTCCGCCGATCACCACAGGCAGGAGTATTGCCGAGGGATGAAATGGAAGGCAAACTCTGCCTGAGATCGTGCCATTGCACGAAATTCACTCTGGGATAAACAAAAACATCGGCC